>NW_027275723.1:0-52145 GCF_030028105.1 Mobula birostris
AACACCCTTGAAAGAGAAGGCATCCCCTGGAAGAAGAATGTATCCCCGGGAAGGAGAAGGAATCCCCTGGAAGTAGAAGGAACACACTTGAAAGAGAAGGCATCCCCTGGAAGAAGAATGAATCCACGGGAAGGAGAAGGAACCCTCTGGAAGGAGATGGAATCCCCTGGAACGAGAATGAATTCCCTGTAAGGAGAGTGTGCCCTCTGGAAGGAGACGGAATCCCCTGGAAGGAGAAGGAAACTTGTTGAATGAGGGTGAATACCCTGGAAGGAGAAGGAATCCCCTGGAATGGAGACTGAATCTCCTGGAAGGAGAATGAATCCACTGGAAGGAGAAGGAATCCCCTGGAAGGAGAAGGAACCCCCTAGAAATAGAATGAACTCCCTGGAAGGAGAATGAACCCTCTGTGAGTAGACGCAATCCCCTGGATGGAGAAGGAATCCCCGGAAGGAGAATGAATCCCCGGGAAGGAGAAGGAATCCCCTGGAAGTAGAATGAATTCCCTGGATGAGAAGGAATCCCCTGGATGGAGAAGGAACCCCCTGGAAGGAGAATGAACCCTCTGGATGGAGAAGGAACCCCCTGGAAGGAGAATGAACCACCTGGAAGGAGAATGATCCCTCTGGAAGGAGAAGTAATCCCCTGGAAGACGAAGGACCCCCCTGGAAGGAGGAGGAACTCCTGGAAGGAGAAGGAATCTTGTGGAAGGAGGGTGAATCCCCTGGAAGGAGAAGGAACCCCCTGGAAGTAGAAGGAACACACTTGAAAGAGAAGGCATCCCCTGGAAGAAGAATGAATCCCCGGGAAGGAGAAGGAATCCCCTGGAAGGAGAAGGAACCCTCTGGAAGGAGACCGAATCCCCTGGAACGAGAATGAATTCTCTGTAAGGAGAATGTGCCCTCTGGAAAGAGACGGAATCCCCTGGAAGGAGAAGGAAACTTGTTGAATGAGGGTGAATCCCCTGGAAGGAGAAGGAATCCCCTGGATTGGAGAATGAATCTCCTGGAAGGAGAATGAATCCACTGGAAGGAGAAGGAATGCCCTGGAAAGAGAAGGAACCCCCTAGAAGTAGAATGAACTCCCTGGAAGGAGAATGCACCCTCTGTGAGTAGACGCAATCCCCTGGAAGGAGAAGGAACCCCTTGGAAGGAGAAGGACTCACCTGGAAGGAGAAGGAACCCCCTGGAAGGAGAATAGAACCTCTGAAAGGAGAAAGTACCCCATGGAAGGAGAAGTAACCCTGCGGATGGAGGATGAATCTCCTGAAAGAAGAAGGAAACCCCTGGAAGGAGGAGGAATCCCCTGGAAGGAGAAGGAATACAATGGAAGGAAAAGCAACCGCCTGGAAGGGGAATGGAGCCTATGAAAGGAGAAGGAATCCCCTGGAAGGAGAATGAATCCCCTGGAAGAAGGGTGAATCCCCTGGAAGGAGAAGGAATCCCCTTGAAAGAGAAGGAATCCACTGGAAGCAGAAGGAACCTCCTGGAAGGAGAATGAATCCCCTTGATGGAGAAGGAGCCCCCTGGAAGGAGAAGGAACCTTGTGGAAGGAGGGTGAATCCACTGAGAGGAGAAGGGACCTCCTGGAAGGAGAAGGAACACCCGGGAAAGAGAAGGAATCCCCAGGAAGGAGAAGGAGCCCTGTGGATGGAGGGTAAATCCCCTGTAAGGATAATGAATCCCCTGGATGAAGAAGTAATCCCCATGGAAGGAGGATGAATCTCCTGGAAGGAGAAGGAATCACCTGGAAGGAGGAATCCCCTGGAAGGAGAAGGATCCCACTGGAAGTAGAATGAATTCCCTGGAAGGAGAAGGAATCCCCAGAAGGAGAATGAATCCTTGGGAAGGAGAAGGAATCCCCTGGAAGTAGACTGAATTCCCTGGAAGGAGAAGGATGCCTCTGGAAGGAGACGGAATCCCCTGGAAGGAAAAGGAACCCACTGGAAGGAGAAGGAAACCCGTGGAAGTAGAATGAAACCCCTGGAAGCAGAAGGAACCCTGTGGATAGAGTGTGAATCCCCTGGAAGTAGAAGGAATCCACTGGAAGCAGAAGGAACCTCCTGGAAGGAGAATGAATCCCCTGGATGGAGAAGGAGCCCCCTGGAAGGAGAGGGAAGGTTGTGGAAGGAGGGTGATTCCACTGAGAGGAGAAGGGACCTCCTGGAAGGAGAAGGAACACTCGGGAAAGAGAAGGAATCCCCTGTAAGGAGATGGAACACTGTGGATGGAGGGTAAATCCCCTGTAAGGAGAATGAATCCCCTGGATGAAGAAGTAATCCCATGGAATGAGGATGAATCTCCTGGAAGGAGAAGGAAATCACCTGGAAGGAGGAATCCCCTGGAAGGAGAAGGAATCCCCCTGGAAGGAGAAGGAATACGCTGGAAGGAAAAGCAATCCCCTGGAAGGGGAATGGAGCCTATGAAAGGAGAAGGAATCCCCTGGAAGGAGAATGAATCCCCTGGAAGGAGAAGGACCCCCCTGGAAGGAGCAGGAATCTTCTGGAAGGAGAAGGAATCCCCTGGAAGGAGAAGGATCCTTGTGGAAGGAGGGTGAAACCCTGGAAGGAGAAGGAACCCCCCTGGAAGGAGAAGGAACCCCCTGGAAAGGGAAGGAACCCCTTGGAAGAAGCAATCACCTGGAAGGAGAAACAGCCCCTTGTGAGCTGAAGGAATCCCCTGAAGGAGAATGAACCCTCTGGAAGGAGAAGGGATCCCCTGGAAGCAGAAAGAACCCTCTGGAAGGAGAAGGAATCCCCTGGAAGTAGACTGGAATTCCCTGGAAGGAGAAGGAATCCCTGGAAGGAGAATGAATCTCCGGGAAGGAGAATGAATTCCCTGGAAGGAGCAGGATGCCTCTGGAAGGAGGACGGAATCCCCTGGAAGGAAAAGGAACCCACTGGAAGGAGAAGGAAACCCGTGGAAGTAGAATGAAAACCCCTGGAAGCAGAAGGAACCCTGTGGATAGAGGGTGAATCCCCTGGAAGGAGAATGAAATCCCTGAAGGAGAAGGAATCCCCTCGAAGGAGAAGGACCCCCCTGGAAGGAGAAGGAACACACTGGAAGGAGAAGGAAACCCGTGGATGTAGAATGAAACACCTGGAGGAGAAGGAACCCTGTGGATAGAGGGTGAATCCCCTGGAAGAAGAAGTAATCCCCATGGAAGGAGAATGAATCTCCTGGAAGGAGAAGGAAACCCGTGGGAAGTAGAATGAAACCCCTGGAAGCAGAAGGAAACCTGTGGATAGTGGGTGAATCCCCTGGAAGGAGAATGAATTCCCTGGAAGGACAAGGAATCCCTCGAAGGAGAAGGACCCCCTGGAAGGGAGAAGGAACCCACTGGAAGGAGAAGGAAACCCGTGGATGTACAATGAAAGCCTCCTGGAAGGGGAAGGAACCCCTGTGGATAGAGGGTGAATCCCCTGGAAGAAGAAGTGATCCCCATGGAAGGAGAATGAATCTCCTGGAAGGAGAAGGAAACCCGTGGAAGTAGAATGAAACCCCTGGAAGGAGAAGGATCCCCCTGGAAGTAAAATGAATTCCCTGGAAGGAGAAGGAATCCCCGGAAGGAGAATGCATCCCCGGGAAAGAGAAGGAATCCCCTGGATGGAGAAGGAACCCCCTGGAAGGAGAATGAACCCTCTGGATGGAGAAGAAACACCCTGGAAGGAGAATGAACCACCTGGAAGGAGAGTGATCCCTCTGGAAGGAGAAGTAATCCGCTGGACGACGAAGGACCCCCCTGGAAGGAGAAGGAACTCCTGGAAGGAGAAGGAATCTTGTGGAAGGAGAGTGAATCCCCTGGAAGTAGAAGGAAACCCCTGGAAGTAGAAGAAACAGCCTTGAAAGAGAAGGCATCCCTGGAAGAAGAATGTATCCCCGGGAAGGAGAAGGAATCCCTGGAAGTAGAAGGAACACACTTGAAAGAGAAGGCATCCCCTGGAAGAAGAATGAATCCACGGGAAGGAGAAGGAACCCTCTGGAAGGAGATGGAATCCCCTGGAACGAGAATGAATTCCCTGTAAGGAGAGTGTGCCCTCTGGAAGGAGACGGAATCCCCTGGAAGGAGAAGGAAACTTGTTGAATGAGGGTGAATACCCTGGAAGGAGAAGGAATCCCCTGGAATGGAGACTGAATCTCCTGGAAGGAGAATGAATCCACTGGAAGGAGAAGGAATCCCCTGGAAGGAGGAGGAACCCGCTAGAAATAGAATGAACTCCCTGGAAGGAGAATGAACCCTCTGTGAGTAGACGCAATCCCCTGGAAGGAGAAGGAATCCCCGGAAGGAGAAGGAATCCTCGGGAAGGAGAAGGAATCCCCTGGAAGTAGAATGAATTCCCTGGATGAGAAGGAATCCCCTGGATGGAGCAGGAACCCCCTGGAAGGAGAATGAACCCTCTGGATGGAGAAGGAACCCCCTGGAAGGAGAATGAACCACCTGGAAGGAGAATGATCCCTCTGGAAGGAGAAGTAATCCCCTGGAAGACGAAGGACCCCCCTGGAAGGAGGAGGAACTCCTGGAAGGAGAAGGAATCTTGTGGAAGGAGGGTGAATCCCCTGGAAGGAGAAGGAACCCCCTGGAAGTGGAAGGAACACCCTTGAAAGAGAAGGCATCCCCTGGAAGAAGAATGAATTCCCAGGAAGGAGAAGGAATCCCCTGGAAGGAGAAGGAACCCTCTGGAAGGAGACGGAATCCCCTGGAACGAGAATGAATTCCCTGTAAGGAGAATGTGCCCTCTGGAAATAGACGGAATCCCCTGGAAGGAGAAGGAAACTTGTTGAATGTGAGTGAATCCCCTGGAAGGAGAAGGAATCCCCTGGAATGGAGAATGAATCTCCTGGAAGGAGAATGAATCCACTGGAAGGAGAAGGAATGCCCTGGAAGGAGAAGGAACCCCCTAGAAGTGGAATGAACTCCCTGGAAGGAGAATGAACCCTCTGTGAGCAGACGCAATCCCCTGGAAGGAGAAGGAACCCCCTGGAAGGGGAAGGACTCACCTGGAAGGAGAAGGAACCCCCTGGAAGGAGAATGGAACCTCTGAAAGGAGAAAGTTCCCCATGGAAGGAGAAGTAACCCTGCGGATGGAGGATGAATCTCCTGAAAGAAGAAGGAAACCCCTGGAAGGAGGAAGAATCCCCTGGAAGGAGAAGGAATACAATGGAAGGAAAAGCAACCGCCTGGAAGGGGAATGGAGCCTATGAAAGGAGAAGCAATCCCCTGGAAGGAGAATGAATCCCCAGGAAGGAGAAGGAGCCCTGTGGATGGAGGGTAAATCCCCTGTAAGGAGAATGAATCCCCTGGATGAAGAAGTAATCCCCATGGAAGGAGGATGAATCTCCTGGAAGGAGAAGAAATCACCTGGAAGGAGGAATCCCCTGGAAGGAGAAGGATCCCACTGGAAGTAGAATGAATTCCCTGGAAGGAGAAGGAATCCCCAGAAGGAGAATGAATCCTTGGGAAGGAGAAGGAATCCCCAGAAGGAGAATGAATCCTTGGGAAGGAGAAGGAATCCCCTGGAAGTATACTGAATTCCCTGGACGGAGAAGGAATCCCCGGGAGGAGAATGAATCCCCGGGAAGGAGAATGAATTCCCTGGAAGGAGAAGGATGCCTCTGGAAGGAGACGGAATCCCCTGGAAGGAAAAGGAACCCTCTGGAAGGAGAAGGAAACCCGTGGAAGTAGAATGAAACCCCTGGAAGCAGAAGGAACCCTGTGGATAGAGTGTGAATCCCATGGAAGGAGAATGAATTCCCTGGAAGGAGAAGGAATCCCCGGAAGGAGAATGAATCCCCGGGAAGGAGAATGAATTCCCTGGAATGAGAAGGAATCCCCTTGAAGGAGAAAGACCCCCCTGGAAGGAGAAGGAACACACTGGAAGGAGAAGGAAACACGTGGAAGTAGAATGAAACCCCTGGAAGGAGAATGAATCCCCCGGAAGAAGAAGTAATCCCCATGGAAGGAGAATGAATCTCCTGGAAGGAGAAGGAATCATCTGGAAGGAGAAGGAATCCTCTGGAAGGAGAAGGATCCCCCTGGAAGTAGAATGAATCCCCTGGATGGAGAAGGAACCCCCTGGAAGGAGAATGAACCCTCTGGATGGAGAAGGAACCCCCTGGAAAGAGAATGGAGCCTCTGGAATGAGAAGGAACCCCATGGAAGGTGAAGTAACACTGTGGAAGGAGGATGAATCCCCTGGAAGCAGAAGGAATCCCTTGGAAGTAGAAGGAAACCGCTGGAAGGAGAAGGATCCCCTGGAATGGAGAATGAATCTCCTGGAAGGACAATGAATCCACTGGAAGAAGAAGGAATCCACTGGAAGGAGAAGGAACCCCCTAGAAGTAGAATAAACTCCCTGTAAGGAGAATGAACCCCTGTGAGTAGACGCAATCCCCTGGAAGGAGAAGGAACCCCCTGGAAAGAGAATAGAGCTTCTGGAAGGAGAATGTACCCCCTAGAAGGAGAAGGAATCCCCTGGAAGCAGAAGGAATCCACTGGAAAGAGAATGTATCCCCTAGAAGGAGAAGGAATCCCCTGGAATCAGAAGGAATCCACTGGAAGGAGATGGAACACTGTGGATGGAGGGTAAATCCCCTGTAAGGAGAATGAATCCCCTGGATGAAGAAGTAATCCCCATGGAATGAGGATGAATCTCCTGGAAGGAGAAGGAATCACCTGGAAGGAGGAATCCCCTGGAAGGAGAAGGAATCCCCTGGAAGGAGAAGGAATACGCTGGAAGGAAAAGCAATCCCCTGGAAGGGGAATGGAGCCTATGAAAGGAGAAGGAATCCCCTGGAAGGAGAATGAATCCCCTGGAAGGAGAAGGACCCCCCTGGAAGGAGCAGGAATCTTCTGGAAGGAGAAGGAATCCCCTGGAAGGAGAAGGATCCTTGTGGAAGGAGGGTGAAACCCCTGGAAGGAGAAGGAACCCCCTGGAAGGAGAAGGAACCCCCTGGAAAGGGAAGGAACCCCTTGGAAGAAGCAATCACCTGGAAGGAGAAACAGCCCCTTGTGAGCTGAAGGAATCCCCTGGAAGGAGAATGAATTCCCTGGAAGGAGAATGAACCCTCTGGAAGGAGAAGGGATCCCCTGGAAGCAGAAAGAACCCTCTGGAAGGAGAAGGAATCCCCTGGAAGTAGACTGAATTCCCTGGAAGGAGAAGGAATCCCCGGAAGGAGAATGAATCTCCGGGAAGGAGAATGAATTCCCTGGAAGGAGCAGGATGCCTCTGGAAGGAGACGGAATCCCCTGGAAGGAAAAGGAACCCACTGGAAGGAGAAGGAAACCAGTGGAAGTAGAATGAAACCCCTGGAAGCAGAAGGAACCCTGTGGATAGAGTGTGAATCCCCTGGAAGGAGAATGAATTCCCTGGAAGGAGAAGGAATCCCCAGATGGAGAATGAATCCCCGGGAAGGAGAATGAATTCCCTGGAATGAGAAGGAATCCCCTTGAAGGAGAAGGACCCCCCTGGAAGGAGAAGGAACCAACTGGAAGGAGAAGGAAACCCGTGGAAGTAGAATGAAACCCCTGGAAGGAGAAGGAACCCTGTGGATAGAGGGTGAATCCCCTGGAAGGAGAATGAATCCCCTGGAAGAAGAAGTAATCCCCATGGAAGGAGAATGAACCACCTGGAAGGAGAATGATCCCTCTGGAAGGAGAAGTAATCCCCTGGAAGACGAAGGACCCCCCTGGAAGGAGGAGGAACTCCTGGAAGGAGAAGGAATCTTGTGGAAGGAGGGTGAATCCCCTGGAAGGAGAAGGAACCCCCTGGAAGTAGAAGGAATCCCCTTGAAGGAGAAGGACCCCCCTGGAAGGAGAAGAAACCCACTGGAAGGAGAAGGAAACCCGTGGAAGTAGAATGAAACCCCTGGAAGGAGAAGGAACCCTGTGGATAGAGGGTGAATCCCCTGGAAGGAGAATGAATCCCCTGGAAGGAGAAGGAATCCCCTCGAAGGAGAAGGACCCCCCTGGAAGGAGAAGGAACACACTGGAAGGAGAAGGAAACCCGTGGATGTAGAATGAAACACCTGGAAGGAGAAGGAACCCTGTGGATAGAGGGTGAATCCCCTGGAAGAAGAAGTAATCCCCATGGAAGGAGAATGAATCTCCTGGAAGGAGAAGGAAACCCGTGGAAGTAGAATGAAACCCCTGGAAGCAGAAGGAAACCTGTGGATAGTGGGTGAATCCCCTGGAAGGAGAATGAATTCCCTGGAAGGACAAGGAATCCCCTCGAAGGAGAAGGACCCCCTGGAAGGAGAAGGAACCCACTGGAAGGAGAAGGAAACCCGTGGATGTACAATGAAAGCTCTGGAAGGGGAAGGAACCCTGTGGATAGAGGGTGAATCCCCTGGAAGAAGAAGTGATCCCCATGGAAGGAGAATGAATCTCCTGGAAGGAGAAGGAAACCCGTGGAAGTAGAATGAAACCCCTGGAAGGAGAAGGATCCCCCTGGAAGTAAAATGAATTCCCTGGAAGGAGAAGGAATCCCCGGAAGGAGAATGCATCCCCGGGAAAGAGAAGGAATCCCCTGGATGGAGAAGGAACCCCCTGGAAGGAGAATGAACCCTCTGGATGGAGAAGAAACACCCTGGAAGGAGAATGAACCACCTGGAAGGAGAGTGATCCCTCTGGAAGGAGAAGTAATCCGCTGGACGACGAAGGACCCCCCTGGAAGGAGAAGGAACTCCTGGAAGGAGAAGGAATCTTGTGGAAGGAGAGTGAATCCCCTGGAAGTAGAAGGAAACCCCTGGAAGTAGAAGAAACACCCTTGAAAGAGAAGGCATCCCCTGGAAGAAGAATGTATCCCCGGGAAGGAGAAGGAATCCCCTGGAAGTAGAAGGAACACACTTGAAAGAGAAGGCATCCCCTGGAAGAAGAATGAATCCACGGGAAGGAGAAGGAACCCTCTGGAAGGAGATGGAATCCCCTGGAACGAGAATGAATTCCCTGTAAGGAGAGTGTGCCCTCTGGAAGGAGACGGAATCCCCTGGAAGGAGAAGGAAACTTGTTGAATGAGGGTGAATACCCTGGAAGGAGAAGGAATCCCCTGGAATGGAGACTGAATCTCCTGGAAGGAGAATGAATCCACTGGAAGGAGAAGGAATCCCCTGGAAGGAGGAGGAACCCGCTAGAAATAGAATGAACTCCCTGGAAGGAGAATGAACCCTCTGTGAGTAGACGCAATCCCCTGGAAGGAGAAGGAATCCCCGGAAGGAGAAGGAATCCTCGGGAAGGAGAAGGAATCCCCTGGAAGTAGAATGAATTCCCTGGATGAGAAGGAATCCCCTGGATGGAGCAGGAACCCCCTGGAAGGAGAATGAACCCTCTGGATGGAGAAGGAACCCCCTGGAAGGAGAATGAACCACCTGGAAGGAGAATGATCCCTCTGGGAGGAGAAGTAATCCCCTGGAAGACGAAGGACCCCCCTGGAAGGAGGAGGAACTCCTGGAAGGAGAAGGAATCTTGTGGAAGGAGGGTGAATCCCCTGGAAGGAGAAGGAACCCCCTGGAAGTAGAAGGAACACCCTTGAAAGAGAAGGCATCCCCTGGAAGAAGAATGAATTCCCAGGAAGGAGAAGGAATCCCCTGGAAGGAGAAGGAACCCTCTGGAAGGAGACGGAATCCCCTGGAACGAGAATGAATTCCCTGTAAGGAGAATGTGCCCTCTGGAAATAGACGGAATCCCCTGGAAGGAGAAGGAAACTTGTTGAATGTGAGTGAATCCCCTGGAAGGAGAAGGAATCCCCTGGAATGGAGAATGAATCTCCTGGAAGGAGAATGAATCCACTGGAAGGAGAAGGAATGCCCTGGAAGGAGAAGGAACCCCCTAGAAGTGGAATGAACTCCCTGGAAGGAGAATGAACCCTCTGTGAGCAGACGCAATCCCCTGGAAGGAGAAGGAACCCCCTGGAAGGGGAAGGACTCACCTGGAAGGAGAAGGAACCCCCTGGAAGGAGAATGGAACCTCTGAAAGGAGAAAGTTCCCCATGGAAGGAGAAGTAACCCTGCGGATGGAGGATGAATCTCCTGAAAGAAGAAGGAAACCCCTGGAAGGAGGAAGAATCCCCTGGAAGGAGAAGGAATACAATGGAAGGAAAAGCAACCGCCTGGAAGGGGAATGGAGCCTATGAAAGGAGAAGCAATCCCCTGGAAGGAGAATGAATCCCCAGGAAGGAGAAGGAGCCCTGTGGATGGAGGGTAAATCCCCTGTAAGGAGAATGAATCCCCTGGATGAAGAAGTAATCCCCATGGAAGGAGGATGAATCTCCTGGAAGGAGAAGAAATCACCTGGAAGGAGGAATCCCCTGGAAGGAGAAGGATCCCACTGGAAGTAGAATGAATTCCCTGGAAGGAGAAGGAATCCCCAGAAGGAGAATGAATCCTTGGGAAGGAGAAGGAATCCCCAGAAGGAGAATGAATCCTTGGGAAGGAGAAGGAATCCCCTGGAAGTATACTGAATTCCCTGGACGGAGAAGGAATCCCCGGGAGGAGAATGAATCCCCGGGAAGGAGAATGAATTCCCTGGAAGGAGAAGGATGCCTCTGGAAGGAGACGGAATCCCCTGGAAGGAAAAGGAACCCTCTGGAAGGAGAAGGAAACCCGTGGAAGTAGAATGAAACCCCTGGAAGCAGAAGGAACCCTGTGGATAGAGTGTGAATCCCATGGAAGGAGAATGAATTCCCTGGAAGGAGAAGGAATCCCCGGAAGGAGAATGAATCCCCGGGAAGGAGAATGAATTCCCTGGAATGAGAAGGAATCCCCTTGAAGGAGAAAGACCCCCCTGGAAGGAGAAGGAACACACTGGAAGGAGAAGGAAACCCGTGGAAGTAGAATGAAACCCCTGGAAGGAGAATGAATCCCCCGGAAGAAGAAGTAATCCCCATGGAAGGAGAATGAATCTCCTGGAAGGAGAAGGAATCATCTGGAAGGAGAAGGAATCCTCTGGAAGGAGAAGGATCCCCCTGGAAGTAGAATGAATCCCCTGGATGGAGAAGGAACCCCCTGGAAGGAGAATGAACCCTCTGGATGGAGAAGGAACCCCCTGGAAAGAGAATGGAGCCTCTGGAATGAGAAGGAACCCCATGGAAGGTGAAGTAACACTGTGGAAGGAGGATGAATCCCCTGGAAGCAGAAGGAATCCCTTGGAAGTAGAAGGAAACCGCTGGAAGGAGAAGGATCCCCTGGAATGGAGAATGAATCTCCTGGAAGGACAATGAATCCACTGGAAGAAGAAGGAATCCACTGGAAGGAGAAGGAACCCCCTAGAAGTAGAATAAACTCCCTGTAAGGAGAATGAACCCCTGTGAGTAGACGCAATCCCCTGGAAGGAGAAGGAACCCCCTGGAAAGAGAATAGAGCTTCTGGAAGGAGAATGTACCCCCTAGAAGGAGAAGGAATCCCCTGGAAGCAGAAGGAATCCACTGGAAAGAGAATGTATCCCCTAGAAGGAGAAGGAATCCCCTGGAAGCAGAAGGAATCCACTGGAAGGAGATGGAACACTGTGGATGGAGGGTAAATCCCCTGTAAGGAGAATGAATCCCCTGGATGAAGAAGTAATCCCCATGGAATGAGGATGAATCTCCTGGAAGGAGAAGGAATCACCTGGAAGGAGGAATCCCCTGGAAGGAGAAGGAATCCCCTGGAAGGAGAAGGAATACGCTGGAAGGAAAAGCAATCCCCTGGAAGGGGAATGGAGCCTATGAAAGGAGAAGGAATCCCCTGGAAGGAGAATGAATCCCCTGGAAGGAGAAGGACCCCCCTGGAAGGAGCAGGAATCTTCTGGAAGGAGAAGGAATCCCCTGGAAGGAGAAGGATCCTTGTGGAAGGAGGGTGAAACCCCTGGAAGGAGAAGGAACCCCCTGGAAGGAGAAGGAACCCCCTGGAAAGGGAAGGAACCCCTTGGAAGAAGCAATCACCTGGAAGGAGAAACAGCCCCTTGTGAGCTGAAGGAATCCCCTGGAAGGAGAATGAATTCCCTGGAAGGAGAATGAACCCTCTGGAAGGAGAAGGGATCCCCTGGAAGCAGAAAGAACCCTCTGGAAGGAGAAGGAATCCCCTGGAAGTAGACTGAATTCCCTGGAAGGAGAAGGAATCCCCGGAAGGAGAATGAATCTCCGGGAAGGAGAATGAATTCCCTGGAAGGAGCAGGATGCCTCTGGAAGGAGACGGAATCCCCTGGAAGGAAAAGGAACCCACTGGAAGGAGAAGGAAACCCGTGGAAGTAGAATGAAACCCCTGGAAGCAGAAGGAACCCTGTGGATAGAGTGTGAATCCCCTGGAAGGAGAATGAATTCCCTGGAAGGAGAAGGAATCCCCAGATGGAGAATGAATCCCCGGGAAGGAGAATGAATTCCCTGGAATGAGAAGGAATCCCCTTGAAGGAGAAGGACCCCCCTGGAAGGAGAAGGAACCAACTGGAAGGAGAAGGAAACCCGTGGAAGTAGAATGAAACCCCTGGAAGGAGAAGGAACCCTGTGGATAGAGGGTGAATCCCCTGGAAGGAGAATGAATCCCCTGGAAGAAGAAGTAATCCCCATGGAAGGAGAATGAACCACCTGGAAGGAGAATGATCCCTCTGGAAGGAGAAGTAATCCCCTGGAAGACGAAGGACCCCCCTGGAAGGAGGAGGAACTCCTGGAAGGAGAAGGAATCTTGTGGAAGGAGGGTGAATCCCCTGGAAGGAGAAGGAACCCCCTGGAAGTAGAAGGAATCCCCTTGAAGGAGAAGGACCCCCCTGGAAGGAGAAGAAACCCACTGGAAGGAGAAGGAAACCCGTGGAAGTAGAATGAAACCCCTGGAAGGAGAAGGAACCCTGTGGATAGAGGGTGAATCCCCTGGAAGGAGAATGAATCCCCTGGAAGAAGAAGTAATCCCCATGGAAGGAGAATGAATCTCCTGGAAGGAGAAGGAATCCCCTGGAAGGAGAAGGAATCCTCTGGAAGGAGAAGGATCCCCCTGGAAGTAGAATGAATTCCCTGGAAGGAGAAGGAATCCCCGGAAGGAGCATGAATCCCCGGGAAGGAGAAGGAATCCCCTGGATGGAGAAGGAACCCCCTGGAAGGAGAATGAACCCTCTGGATGGAGAAGGAACCCCCTGGAAGGAGAATGAACCCTCTGGATGGAGAAAGAACCCCTGGAAGGAGAATGAACCACCTGGAAGGAGAATGATACCTCTGGAAGGATAAGTAATTCCCTGGAAGACGATGGACCCACCTGGAAGGAGGAGGAACACCTGGAAGGAGAAGGAATCTTGTGGAAGGAGGGTGAATCCCCTGGAAGGAGAAGGAACCCCCTGGAAGTAGAAGGAACACCCTTGAAAGAGAAGGCATCCCCTGGAAGAAGAATGAATCCCCGGGAAGGAGAAGGAATCCCCTGGAAGGAGAAGGAACCCTCTGGAAGGAGACGGAATCCCCTGGAACGAGAATGAATTCCCTGTAAGGAGAATGTGCCCTCTGGAAGGAGACAGAATCCCCTGGAAGCAGAAGGAAACTTGTTGAATGAGGGTGAATCCCCTGGAAGGAGAAGGAATCCCCTGGAATGGAGAATGAATCTCCTGGAAGGAGAATGAATCCACTGGAAGGAGAAGGAATGCCCTGGAAGGAGAAGGAACCCCCTAGAAGTAGAATGAACTCCCTGAAGGATAATGAACCCTCTGTGAGTAGACGCAATCCCCTGCAAGGAGAATGAATCCCCTGGAAGAAGAAGTAATCCCCATGGAAGGAGAATGAATCTCCTGGAAGAAGAAGGAATCTCGTGGAAGGAGCGTGAATCCCCTGGAAGGAGAAGGAACCACCTGGAAAGAGAAGGAATCCACTGGAAGGAGAATGAATCCCCTGGAAGATGAAGTAATCCCCATGGAAGGAGAATGAATCTCCTGGAAGGAGAAGGAATCACCTGGAAGGAGAAGGAATCACCTGGAAGGAGAAGGAATCCTCTGGAAGGAGAAAGATCCCCCTGGAAGTAGAATGAATTCCCTGGAAGGAGAAGGGATCCCCGGAAGGAGAATGAATCCCCGGGAAGGAGAAGGAATCCCCTGAATGGAGAAGGAACCCCCTGGAAGGAGAATGAACCCTCTGGATGGAGAAGGAACCCCCTGGAAGGAGAATGAACCACCTGGAAGGAGAATGATCCCTCTGGAAGGAGAAGTAATCCGCTGGAAGACGAAAGACCCCCCTGGAAGGAGAAGGAACTCCTGGAAGGGGAAGGAATCTTGTGGAAGGAGGGTGAATCCCCTGGAAGGAGAAGGAAACCCCTGGAAGTAGAAGGAACAACCTTGAAAGAGAAGGTATCCCCTGGAAGAAGAATGAATCCCCGAGAAGGAAAAGGAATCCCCTGGAAGGAGAAGGAAACTTGTTGAATGAGGGTGAATCCCCTGGAAGGAGAAGGAATCCCCTGGAATGGAGAATGAATCTCCTGGAAGGAGAATGAATCCACTGAAAGGAGAAGGAATCCCCTGGAATGGAGAATGAATCTCCTGGAAGGAGAATGAATCCACTGGAAGGAGAAGGAATCCCCTGGAAGGATAAGGAACCCCCTAGAAGTAGAATGATCCCCCTGGAAGGAGAATGATCCCTCTGTGAGCAGACACAATCTCCTGGAATGAGAAGGAACCCCCCGGAAGGAGGAGGACTCATATGGAAGGAGAAGGAACCCCCTGGTAGGAGAATGGAACCTCTGAAAGGAGAAGGTACCCCATGGAAGGAGAAGTAACCCTGTGGATGGAGGATGAATCTCCTGAAAGAAGAAGGAAACCACTGGAAGGAGAAGGAATCCTCTGGAAGGAGAAGGAATACGCTGGAAGGAAAAGCAATCCTCTGGAAGGGGAATGGAGCCTATGAAAGGAGAAGGAATCCCCTGGAAGGAGAAGGAACCCTCTGGAAGGAGACGGAATCCCCTGGAACGAGAATGAATTCCCTGTAAGGAGAATGTGCCCTCTGGAAGGAGACGGAATCCCCTGGAAGGAGAAGGAAACTTGCTGAATGAGGGTGAATACCCTGGAAGGAGAAGGAATCCCCTGGAATGGAGAATGAATCTCCTGGAAGGAGAATGAATCCACTGGAAGGAGAAGGAATCACCTGGAAGGAGAAGGAACCCCCTAGAAGTAGAATGAACCCCCTGGAATGAGAATGAACCCTCTGTCAGCAGACGCAATCCCCTGGAAGGGGAAGGAACCCCCAGGAATGAGGAGGACTCATATGGAAGGAGAAGGAACCCCCTGGAAGGAGAATGGAACCTCTGAAAGGAGTAGGTACCCCATGGAAGGAGAAGTAACCCTGTGGATGGAGGATGAATCTCCTGAAAGAAGAAGGAAACCCCTGGAAGGAAAAGCAATCCCCTGGAAGGGGAATGGAGCCTATGAAAGGAGAAGGAATCCCCTGGAAGGAGAATGAATCCCCTGGAAGGAGAAGGAAGCTTGTGGAATGAGTGTGTATCCCCTGGAAGGAGAAGGAACCCCCTGGAAGGAGAAGGAAACACCTGGAAGGAGAAGGAATCCACTGAAAGGAGAAGGAACCCCCTGGAAGGAGAAGGAACCCCCTGGAAGGGGAATGAATCCCCTGGAAGGAGAAGCAACACCCTGGAAGGAGAATGAATCCCCTGGAAGGAGAAGGATCCCGCTGAAGGGAGAATGAATCGTCTGGAGGTAGAAGGAACCCTCTGGAAAGAGAATAGAGCTTCTGGAAGGAGAATGCATCACCTAGAAGGAGAAGGAATCCCCTGGAAGCAGAAGGAATCCACTGGAAGGAGAATGAATCCCCTGGATGGACAAGGACCCCCCTGGAAGGAGCAGGAATTCTCTGGAAGGAGAAGGAATCCCCTGGAAGGAGAAGGATCCTTGTGGAAGGAGGCTGAAACCCCTGGAAGGAGAAGGAACCCCCTGGAAAGGGAAGGAACCCCTTGGAAGAAGCAATCACCTGGAAGGAGAAACAGCCCCCTGTGAGATGAAGGAATCCCCTGGAAGGAGAATGAATTCCCTGGAAGGAGAATGAACCCTCTGGAAGGAGAAGAGATCCCCTGGAAGCAGAAAGAACCCTCTGGAAGGAGAAGGAACACCCTGGAAGGAGAAGGAATCCCCTGGAAGGAGAAGGAACCCCCTGGAAGGAGAATGGAGCCTATGAAAGGACAAGGAACACCCTGGAAGGAGAATGAATCCCCTGGAGGAAGGGTGAATCCCCTGGAAGGAGAACGAATCCCCTTGAAGGAGAAGGAATCCACTGGAAGGAGAAGGAAACCCCTGGAAGGAGAAGGAACACACTGGAAGGAGGATGAATGCCCTGGATGGAGAAGGAGCCCCCTGGAAGGAGAATGATCCCCCTGGAAGGAGAAGGACCCCCCTGGCAGGAGAAGGAACACCCTGGAAGGAGAATGAACCCCCTGGAAGGAGAATGAACCCGCTGGAAGGAGAAGGAATCCGCTGGAAGGAGATCGAATCTCCTTGAAGTAGAATGAGTCCCCTGGAAGGAGAAGGAAACCTGTGGAAGGAGAAGGAAACCCGTGGAAGTAGAATGAAACCCCTGGAAGGAGAAGGAAACCTGTGGATAGAGGGTGAATCCCCTGGAAGGAGAATGAATCCCCTGGAAGAAGAAGTAATCCCCATGGAAGGAGAATGAATCTCCTGGAAGGAGAAGGAATCATCTAGAAGGAGAAGGAATCTTCTGGAAGGAGATGGATCCCAGTGGAAGTAGAATGAATTCCCTGGATGAGAAGGAATCCCCTGGATGGAGAAGGAACCCCCTGGAAGGAGAACGAACCCTCTGGATGGAGAAGGAACCCCCTGGATGGAGAAGGAACCCCCTGGGAGGAGAATGAACCCTCTGGATGGAGAAGGAACCCCCTGGAAGGAGAATGAACCCTCTGGATGGAGAAGGAACCCCTGGAAGGAGAATGAACCACCTGGAAGGAGAATGATCCCTCTGGAAGGAGAAGTAATCCCCTGGAAGACGATGGATCCCCCTGGAAGGAGGAGGAACACCTGGAAGGAGAAGGAATCTTGTGGAAGAAGGGTGAATCCCCTGGAAGGAGAAGGAACCCCCTGGAAGTAGAAGGAACACCCTTGAAAGAGAAGGCATCCGCTGGAAGAAGAATGAATCCCCGGGAAGGAGAAGGAATCCCCTGGAAGGAGAAGGAACCCTCTGGAAGGAGACGGAATCCCCTGGAACGAGAATGAATTCCCTGTAAGGAGAATGTGCCCTCTGGAAGGAGACGGAATCCCCTGGAAGGAGAAGGAAACTTGTTGAATGAGGGTGAATCCCCTGGAAGGAGAAGGAATCCCCTGGAATGGAGAATGAATCTCCTGGAAGGAGAATGAATCCACTGGAAGGAGAAGGAATGCCCTGGAAGGAGAAGGAACCCCCTAGAAGTAGAATGAACTCCCTGAAGGATAATGAACCCTCTGTGAGTAGACGCAATCCCCTGCAAGGAGAATGAATCCCCTGGAAAAAGAAGTAATCCCCATGGAAGGAGAATGAATCTCCTGGAAGAAGAAGGAATCTTGTGGAAGGAGCGTGAATCCCCTGGAAGGAGAAGGAACCCCCTGGAAAGAGAAGGAATCCACTGGAAGGAGAATGAATCCCCTGGAAGAAGAAGTAATCCCCATGGAAGGAGAATGAATCTCCTGGAAGGAGAAGGAATCACCTGGAAGGAGAAGGAATCCTCTGGAAGGAGAAGGATCCCCCTGGAAGTAGAATGAATTCCCTGGAAGGAGAAGGAATCCCCGGAAGGAGAATGAATCCCCGGGAAGGAGAAGGAATCCCCTGAATGGAGAAGGAACCCCCTGGAAGGAGAATGAACCCTCTGGATGGAGAAGGAATCCCCTGGAAGGAGAATGAACCACCTGGAAGGAGAATGATCCCTCTGGAAGGAGAAGTAATCCGCTGGAAGACGAAAGACCCCCCTGGAAGGAGAAGGAACTCCTGGAAAGGGAAGGAATCTTGTGGAAGGAGGGTGAATCCCCTGGAAGGAGAAGGAACCCCCTGGAAGTAGAAGGAACAACCTTGAAAGAGAAGGCATCCCCTGGAAGAAGAATGAATCCCCGAGAAGGAGAAGGAATCCCCTGGAAGGAGAAGGAAACTTGTTGAATGAGGGTGAATCCCCTGGAAGGAGAAGGAATCCCCTGGAATGGAGAATGAATCTCCTGGAAGGAGAATGAATCCACTGAAAGGAGAAGGAATCCCCTGGAAGGAGAAGGAATCCCCTGGAATGGAGAATGAATCTCCTGGAAGGAGAATGAATCCACTGGAAGGAGAAGGAATCCCCTGGAAGGAGAAGGAACCCCCTAGAAGTAGAATGATCCCCCTGGAAGGAGAATGATCCCTCTGTGAGCAGACGCATTCCCCTGGAAGGAGAAGGAACCCCCCGGAAGGAGGAGGACTCATATGGAAGGAGAAGGAACCCCCTGGAAGGAGAATGGAACCTCTGAAAGGAGAAGGTACCCCATGGAAGGAGAAGTATCCCTGTGGATGGAGGATGAATCTCCTGAAAGAAGAAGGAAACCACTGGAAGGAGAAGGAATCCTCTGGAAGGAGAAGGAATACGCTGGAAGGAAAAGCAATCCTCTGGAAGGGGAATGGAGCCTATGAAAGGAGAAGGAATCCCCTGGAAGGAGAAGGAACCCTCTGGAAGGAGACGGAATCCCCTGGAACGAGAATGATTTCCCTGTAAGGAGAATGTGCCCTCTGGAAGGAGACGGAATCCCCTGGAAGGAGAAGGAAACTTGTTGAATGAGGGTGAATACCCTGGAAGGAGAAGGAATCCCCTGGAATGGAGAATGAATCTCCTGGAAGGAGAATGAATCCACTGGAAGGAGAAGGAATCACCTGGAAGGAGAAGGAACCCCCTAGATGTAGAATGAACCCCCTGGAATGAGAATGAACCCTCTGTCAGCAGACGCAATCCCCTGGAAGGAGAAGGAAACCCCAGGAATGAGGAGGACTCATATGGAAGGAGAAGGAACCCCCTGGAAGGAGAATGGAACCTCTGAAAGGAGAAGGTACCCCATGGAAGGAGAATGAATCCCCTGGAAGGAGAAGGAAGCTTGTGGAATGAGTGTGTATCCCCTGGAAGGAGAAGGAACCCCCTGGGAGGAGAAGGAAACACCTGGAAGGAGAAGGAAACACCTGGAAGGAGAAGGAATCCACTGAAAGGAGAAGGAACCCCCTGGAAGGAGAAGGAACCCCCTGGAAGGGGAATGAATCCCCTGGAAGGAGAAGCAACACCCTGGAAGGAGAATGAATCCCCTGGAAGGAGAAGGATCCCGCTGAAGGGAGAATGAATCGTCTGGAGGTAGAAGGAACCCTCTGGAAAGAGAATAGAGCTTCTGGATGGAGAATGTATCACCTAGAAGGAGAAGGAATCCCCTGGAAGCAGAAGGAATCCACTGGAAGGAGAATGAATCCCCTGGATGGACAAGGACCCCCCTGGAAGGAGCAGGAATCCTCTGGAAGGAGAATGAATCCCCTGGAAGGAGAAGGATCCCGCTGAAGGGAGAATGAATCGTCTGGAGGTAGAAGGAACCCTCTGGAAAGAGAATAGAGCTTCTGGATGGAGAATGTATCACCTAGAAGGAGAAGGAATCCCCTGGAAGCAGAAGGAATCCACTGGAAGGAGAATGAATCCCCTGGATGGACAAGGACCCCCCTGGAAGGAGCAGGAATCCTCTGGAAGGAGAAGGAATCCCCTGGAAGGAGAAGGATCCTTGTGGAAGGAGGGTGAAACCCCTGGAAGGAGAAGGAACCCCCTGGAAAGGGAAGGAACCCCTTTGAAGAAGCAATCACCTGGAAGGAGAAACAGCCCCCTGTGAGATGAAGGAATCCCCTGGAAGGAGAATGAATTCCCTGGAAGGAGAATGAACCCTCTGGAAGGAGAAGGGATCCCCTGGAAGCAGAAAGAACCCTCTGGAAGGAGAAGGAACACCCTGGAAGGAGAAGGAATCCCCTGGAAGGAGAAGGAACCCCCTGGAAGGAGAATGGAGCCTATGAAAGGACAAGGAACCCCCTGGAAGGAGAATGAATCCACTGGAGGAAGGGTGAATCCCCTGGAAGGAGAACGAATCCCCTTGAAGGAGAAGGAATCAACTGGAAGGAGAAGGAAACCCCTGGAAGGAGAAGGAACACACTGGAAGGAGAATGAATGCCCTGGATGGAGAAGGAGCCCCCTGGAAGGAGAAGGATCCCCCTGGAAGGAGAAGGACCCCCCTGGCAGGAGAAGGAACACCCTGGAAGGAGAATGAACCCACTGGAAGGAGAAGGAATCCGCTGGAAGGAGATCGAATCTCCTTGAAGTAGAATGAAACCCCTGGAAGGAGAAGGAAACCTGTGGAAGGAGAAGGAAACCCGTGGAAGTAGAATGAAACCCCTGGAAGGAGAAGGAACCCTGTTGGATAGAGGGTGAATCCCCTGGAAGGAGAATGAATCCCCTGGAAGCAGAAGGAATCCCCTGGAAGGAGAAAGAACCCCCTGGAAGGAGAAGGAATCCCCTGGAGGAAGGGTGAATCCCCTGGAAGGAGAACGAATCCCCTTGAAGGAGAAGGAATCCACTGGAATCAGAAGGAACCCCCTGGAAGGAGAATGAATGCTCTGGATGGAGATGGATTCCCCTGGAAGGAGAAGGATCCCCCTGGAAGGAGAAGGAACCCCCTGGCAGGAGAAGGAACCCCTTAGAAAGAGAATGGAGCCTCTGGAAGGAGAAGGAATCCCCTGGAAAGAGAATGGAGCGTCTGGAAGGAGAAGGATCCCCATGGAATCTGAAGGAACCCCATGGAAGCTGAAGTAACCCTGTGAAAGGAGGATGAATCCCCTGGAAGCAGAAGGAATCCCCTAGAAGGAGAAGGAATCTGCTGGAAGGAGAATGAATCCCCTGGAAGGAGAAGGAAGCTTGTGGAATGAGAGTGTATCCACTGGAAGGACAGGAACCCCCTGGAAGGAGAAGGAAACCCCTGGAAGGAGAAGGAACACACTGGAAGGAGAATGAATGCCCTGGATGGAGAAGGAGCCCCCTGGAAGGAGAAGGATCCCCCTGGAAGGAGAAGCCCCCCCTGGCAGGAGAAGGAACACCCTGGAAGGAGAATGAACCCCCTGGAAGGAGAATGAACTCCCTGGAAGGAGAAGGAATCCGCTGGAACAGATCTAATCTCCTTGAAGTAGAATGAGTCCCCTGGAAGGAGAAGGAAACCTCTGTAAGGAGACGGAATCCCCTGGAACGAGAATGAATTCCCTGTAAGGAGAATGTGCCCTCCGGAAGGAGACGGAATCCCCTGGAAGGAGAAGGAAAATTGTTGAATGAGGGTGAATCCCCTGGAAGGAGAAGGAATCCCCTGGAATGGAGGATGAATCTCCTGGAAGGAGAATGAATCAACTGGAAGGAGAAGGAATGCCCTGGAAGGAGAAGGAACCACCTAGAAGAAGAATGAACTCCCTGAAGGATAGTGAACCCTCAGTGAGTAGACGCAATCCCCTGCAAGGAGAATGAATCCCCTGGAAGAAGAAGTAATCCCCATGGAAGGAGAATGAATCTCCTGGAAGAAGAAGGAATCTTGTGGAAGGAGCGTGAATCCCCTGGAAGGAGAAGGAACCCCCTGGAAAGAGAAGGAATCCACTGGAAGGAGAATGAAACCCCTGGAAAGAGAAGGAATCCACTGGAAGGAGAATGATCCCTCTGGAAGGAGAAGTAATCCGCTGGAAGACGAAAGACCCCCCTGGAAGGAGATGGAACTCCTGGAAGGGGAAGGAATCTTGTGGAAGGAGGGTGAATCCCCTGGAAGGAGAAGAAACCCCCTGGAAGTAGAAGGAACAACCTTGAAAGAGAAGGCATCCCCTGGAAGAAGAATGAATCCCCGAGAAGGAGAAGGAATCCCCTGGAAGGAGAAGGAATCCCCTGGAAGGAGAAGGAAACTTGTTGAATGAGGGTGAATCCCCTGGAAGGAGAAGGAATCCCCTGGAATGGAGAATGAATCTCCTGGAAGGAGAATGAATCCACTGAAAGGAGAAGGAATCCCCTGGAAGGAGAAGGAATCCCCTGGAATGGAGAATGAATCTCCTGGAAGGAGAATGAATCCACTGGAAGGAGAAGGAATCCCCTGGAAGGAGAAGGAACCCCCTGGAGGAGAAGGAATCTGCTGGAAGGAGAATGAATCCCCTGGAAGGAGAAGGAAGCTTGTCGAATGTGTGTGTATCCCCTGAAAGGGGAAGGAACCCCTTGGAAGGAGAAGGAAACCCCTGGAAGGAGAAGGAACACACTGGAAGGAGAATGAATCCCCTTGTAGGAGAAGGAACACCCTGGAAGGAGAAGGAACACCCTGGAAGGAGAATGAACCACCTGGAAGGAGAATGAACCCCCTGGAAGGAGAAGGAATCCGCTGGAAGGAGATCGAATCCCCTTGAAGTAGAATGAGTCCCCTGGAAGGAGAAGGAAACCTCTGGAAGGAGAAGGAAACCCGTGGAAGTAGAATGAAACCCCTGGAAGGAGAAGGAACCCTGTAGATAGAAGGTGAATCCCCTGGAAGGAGAAGGAACCCCCTGGAAGTACAAAGAACACCCTTGAAAGAGAAGGCATCCCCTGGAAGAAGAATGAATCCCCGGGAAGGAGAAGGAATCGCCTGGAAGGAGACGGAACCCTCTGGAAGGAGACGGAATCCCCGGGAACGAGAATGAATTCCCTGTAAGGAGAATGTGCCCCCTGGAAGGAGAAGGAAACCCCTGGAAGGAGAAGGAACACACTGGAAGGAGAATGAATCCCCTGGATGGAGAAGGAGCCCCCTGGAAGGAGAAGGATCCCCCTGGAAGGAGAAGGACCCCCCTGGCAGGAGAAGGAACACCCTGGAAGGAGAATGAACCCACTGGAAGGAGAATGAACCCCCTGGAAGGAGAAGGAATCCGCTGGAAGGAGAACGAATCTCCTTGAAGTAGAATGAGTGCCCTGGAAGGAGAAGGAAACCTGTGGAAGGAGAAGGAAACCCGTGGAAGTAGAATGAAACCCCTGGAAGGAGAAGGAACCCTGTGGATAGAGGGTGAATCCCCTGGAAGGAGAATGAATCCCCTGGAAGCAGAAGGATCCTTGTGGAAGGAGTGTGAAACCCCTGGAAGGAGAAGGAACCCCCTGGAAAGGGAAGGAACCCCTTGGAAGAAGCAATCACCTGGAAGGAGAAACAGCCCCCTGTGAGATGAAGGAATCCCCTGGAAGGACAATGAATTCCCTGGAAGGAGAATGAACCCTCTGGAAGGAGAAGGGATCCCCTGGAAGCAGAAAGAACCCTCTGGAAGGAGAAGGAAAACCCTGGAAGGAGAAGGAATCCCCTGGAAGGAGAAGGAACCTCCTGGAAGCAGAATGGAGCCTATGAAAGGACAAGGAACCCCCTGGAAGGAGAATGAATCCCCTGGAGGAAGGGTGAATCCCCTGGAAGGAGAACGAATCCCCTTGAAGGATAAGGAATCCACTGGAATCAGAAGGAACCCCCTGGAAGGAGAATGAATGCTCTGGATGGAGATGGATTCCCCTGGAAGGAGAAGGATCCCCCTGGAAGGAGAAGGAACCCCCTGGCAGGAGAAGGAACCCCCTAGAAAGAGAATGGAGCCTCTGGAAGGAGAAGGAATCCCCTGGAAAGAGAATGGAGCCTCTGGAAGGAGAAGGAACCCCATGGAAGCTGAAGGAACCCCATGGAAGCTGAAGTAACCCTGTGAAAGGAGGATGAATCCCCTGGAAGCAGAAGGAATCCCCTGGAAGGAGAAGGAATCTGCTGGAAGGAGAATGAATCCCCTGGAAGGAGAAGGAAGCTTGTGGAATGAGAGTGTATTCACTGGAAGGACAGGAACCCCCTGGAAGGAGAAGGAAACCCCTGGAAGGAGAAGGAACACACTGGAAGGAGAATGAATGCCCTGGATGGAGAAGGAGCCCCCTGGAAGGAGAAGGATCCCCCTGGAAGGAGAAGGACCCCCCTGGCAGGAGAAGGAACACCCTGGAAGGAGAATGAACCCCCTGGAAGGAGAATGAACTCCCTGGAAGGAGAAGGAATCCGCTGGAAGGAGATCGAATCTCCTTGAAGTAGAATGAGTCCCCTGGAAGGAGAAGGAAACCTCTGTAAGGAGACGGAATCCCCTGGAACGAGAATGAATTCCCTGTAAGGAGAATGTGCCCTCCAGAAGGAGACGGAATCCCCTGGAAGGAGAAGGAAACTTGTTGAATGAGGGTGAATCCCCTGGAAGGAGAAGGAATCCCCTGGAATGGAGAATGAATCTCCTGGAAGGAGAATGAATCAACTGGAAGGAGAAGGAATGCCCTGGAAGGAGAAGGAACCACCTAGAAGAAGAATGAACTCCCTGAAGGATAGTGAACCCTCAGTGAGTAGACGCAATCCCCTGCAAGGAGAATGAATCCCCTGGAAGAAGAAGTAATCCCCATGGAAGGACAATAAATCTCCTGGAAGAAGAAGGAATCTTGTGGAAGGAGCGTGAATCCCCTGGAAGGAGAAGGAACCCCCTGGAAAGAGAAGGAATCCACTGGAAGGAGAATGAAACCCCTGGAAAGAGAAGGAATCCACTGGAAGGAGAATGATCCCTCTGGAAGGAGAAGTAATCCGCTGGAAGACGAAAGACCCCCCTGGAAGGAGATGGAACTCCTGGAAGGGGAAGGAAACTTGTGGAAGGAGGGTGAATCCCCTGGAAGGAGAAGGAACCCCCTGGAAGTAGAAGGAACAACCTTGAAAGAGAAGGCATCCCCTGGAAGAAGAATGAATCCCCGAGAAGGAGAAGGAATCCCCTGGAAGGAGAAGGAATCCCCTGGAATGGAGAATGAATCTCCTGGAAGGAGAATGAATCCACTGGAAGGAGAAGGAATCCCCTGGAAGGAGAAGGAACCCCCTAGAATTAGAATGAACCCCCTGGAAGGAGAATGAACCCTCTGTGAGCAGACGCAATCCCCTGGAAGGAGAACGAACCCCCCGGAAGGTGGAGGACTCATATGGAAGGAGAAGGAACCCCCTGGAAGGAGAATTGAACCTCTGAAAGGAGAAGGTACCCCATGGAAGGAGAAGTAACCCTGTGGATGGAGGATGAATCTCCTGAAAGAAGAAGGAAACCACTGGAAGGAGAAGGAATCTTCTGGAAGGAGAATGAATCCCCTGGAAGGAGAATGAATCCCCTGGAAGGAGAAGGAACCCGCTGAAGGGAGAATGAATCGCCTGGAGGTAGAAGGAACCCTCTGGAAAGAGAATAGAGCCTCTGGAAGGAGAATGTATCCCCTAGAAGGAGAAGGAATCCCCTGGAAGGAGCAGGAATCCTCTGGAAGGAGAAGGAATCCCCTGGAAGGAGAAGGATCCTTGTGAAAGGAGGGTGAAACCCCTGAAAGGAGAAGGAACCCCTTGGAAAGGGAAGGAACCCCTTGGAAGAAGCAATCACCTGGAAGGAGAAACAGCCCCCTGTGAGATGAAGGAATCCCCTGGAAGGAGAATGAATTCCCTGGAAGGAGAATGAACCCTCTGGAAGGAGAAGGGATCCCCTGGAAGCAGAAAGAACCCTCTGGAAGGAGAAGGAACACCCTGGAAGGAGAAGGAATCACCTGGAAGGAGAAGGAACCCTCTGGAAGGAGACGGAATCCCCTGGAAAGAGAAGGAAACTTGTTGAATGAGGGTGAATACCCTGGAAGGAGAAGGAATCCCCTGGAATGGAGAATGAATCTCCTGGAAGGAGAATGAATCCACTGGAAGGAGAAGGAATTCCCTGGAAGGAGAAGGAACCCCCTAGAAGTAGAATGAACCCCCTGGAATGAGAATGAACCCTCTGTCAGCAGACGCAATCGCCTGGAAGGAGAAGGAGCCCCCCGGAAGGAGGAGGTCTCATATGGAAGGAGAAGGATCCCCCTGGAAGGAGAATGGAACCTCTGAAAGGAGAAGGTACCCCATGGATGGAGAAGTAACCCTGTGGATGGAGGATGAATCTCCTGAAAGAAGAAGGAAACCCCTGGAAGGAAAAGCAATCCCCTGGAAGGGGAATGGAGCCTATGAAAGGAGAAGGAATCCCCTGGAAGGAGAATGAATCCCCTGGAAGGAGAAGGAAGTTTGTGGAATGAGTGTGTATCCCCTGGAAGGAGAAGGAACCCCCTGGAAGGAGAAGGAAACACCTGGAAGGAGAAGGAATCCACTGAAAGGAGAAGGAACCCCCTGGAAGGAGAAGGAACCCCCTGAAAGGGGAATGAATCCCCTGGAAGGAGAAGCAACACCCTGGAAGGAGAATGAATCCCCTGGAAGGAGAAGGATCCCGCTGAAGGGAGAATGAATCGCCTGGAGGTAGAAGGAACCCTCCGGAAAGAGAATAGAGCTTCTGGAAGGAGAATGTATCACCTAGAAGGAGAAGGAATCCCCTGGAAGCAGAAGGAATCCACTGGAAGGAGAATGAATCCCCTGGATGGACAAGGACACCCCTGGAAGGAGCAGGAATCCTCTGGAAGGAGAAGGAATCCCCTGGAAGGAGAAGGATCCTTGTGGAAGGAGGGTGAAACCCCTGGAAGGAGAAGGAACCCCCTGGAAAGGGAAGGAACCCCTTGGAAGAAGCAATCACCTGGAAGGAGAAACAGCCCCCTGTGAGATGAAGGAATCCCCTGGAAGGAGAATGAATTCCCTGGAAGGAGAATGAACCCCCTGGAAGGAGAAGGGATCCCCTGGAAGCAGAAAGAACCCTCTGGAAGGAGAAGGAAAACCCTGGAAGGAGAAGGAATCCCCTGGAAGGAGAAGGAACCCCCTGGAAGCAGAATGGAGCCTATGAAAGGACAAGGAACCCCCTGGAAGGAGAATGAATCCCCTGGAGGAAGGGTGAATCCCCTGGAAGGAGAACGAATCCCCTTGAAGGATAAGGAATCCACTGGAATCAGAAGGAACCCCCTGGAAGGAGAATGAATGCTCTGGATGGAGATGGATTCCCCTGGAAGGAGAAGGATCCCCCTGGAAGGAGAAGGAACCCCCTGGCAGGAGAAGGAACCCCCTAGAAAGAGAATGGAGCCTCTGGAAGGAGAAGGAATCCCCTGGAAAGAGAATGGAGCCTCTGGAAGGAGAAGGAACCCCATGGAAGCTGAAGGAACCCCATGGAAGCTGAAGTAACCCTGTGAAAGGAGGATGAATCCCCTGGAAGCAGAAGGAATCCCCTGGAAGGAGAAGGAATCTGCTGGAAGGAGAATGAATCCCCTGGAAGGAGAAGGAAGCTTGTGGAATGAGAGTGTATCCACTGGAAGGTCAGGAACCCCCTGGAAGGAGAAGGAAACCCCTGGAAGGAGAAGGACCCCCCTGGCAGGAGAAGGAACACCCTGGAAGGAGAATGAACCCCCTGGAAGGAGAATGAACTCCCTGGAAGGAGAACGAATCCGCTGGAAGGAGATCGAATCTCCTTGAAGTAGAATGAGTCCCCTGGAAGGAGAAGGAAACCTCTGTAAGGAGACGGAATCCCCTGGAACGAGAATGAATTCCCTGTAAGGAGAATGTGCCCTCCGTAAGGAGACGGAATCCCCTGGAAGGAGAAGGAATCCGCTGGAAGGAGATCGAATCTCCTTGAAGTAGAATGAGTCCCCTGGAAGGAGAAGGAAACCTCTGTAAGGAGACGGAATCCCCTGGAACGAGAATGAATTCCCTGTAAGGAGAATGTGCCTTCCGTAAGGAGACGGAATCCCCTGGAAGGAGAAGGAAACTTGTTGAATGAGGGTGAATCCCCTGGAAGGAGAAGGAATCCCCTGGAATGGAGAATGAATCTCCTGGAAGGAGAATGAATCAACTGGAAGGAGAAGGAATGCCCTGGAAGGAGAAGGAACCACCTAGAAGAAGAATGAACTCCCTGAAGGATAGTGAACCCTCAGTGAGTAGACGCAATCCCCTGCAAGGAGAATGAATCCCCTGGAAGAAGAAGTAATCCCCATGGAAGGAGAATGAATCTCCTGGAAGAAGAAGGAATCTTGTGGAAGGAGCGTGAATCCCCTGGAAGGAGAAGGAACCCCCTGGAAAGAGAAGGAATCCACTGGAAGGAGAATGATCCCTCTGGAAGGAGAAGTAATCCGCTGGAAGACGAAAGACCCCCCTGGAAGGAGATGGAACTCCTGGAAGGGGAAGGAATCTTGTGGAAGGAGGGTGAATCCCCTGGAAGGAGAAGGAACCCCCTGGAAGTAGAAGGAACAACCTTGAAAGAGAAGGCATCCCCTGGAAGAAGAATGAATCCCCGAGAAGGAGAAGGAATCCCCTGGAAGGAGAAGGAATCCCCTGGAATGGAGAATGAATCTCCTGGAAGGAGAATGAATCCACTGGAAGGAGAAGGAATCCCCTGGAAGGAGAAGGAACCCCCTAGAATTAGAATGAACCCCCTGGAAGGAGAATGAACCCTCTGTGAGCAGACGCAATCCCCTGGAAGGAGAACGAACCCCCCGGAAGGTGGAGGTCTCATATGGAAGGAGAAGGAACCCCCTGGAAGGAGAATTGAACCTCTGAAAGGAGAAGGTACCCCATGGAAGGAGAAGTAACCCTGTGGATGGAGGATGAATCTCCTGAAAGAAGAAGGAAACCACTGGAAGGAGAAGGAATCCTCTGGAAGGAGAAGGAATACGCTGGAAGGAAAAGCAATCCCCTGGAAGGGGAATGGAGCCTATGAAAGGAGAAGGAATCCCCTGGAAGGAGAATGAATCCCCTGGAAGGAGAAGCAACACCCTGGAAGGAGAATGAATCCCCTGGAAGGAGAAGGAACCCGCTGAAGGGAGAATGAATCGCTTGGAGGTAGAAGGAACCCTCTGGAAAGAGAATAGAGCTTCTGGAAGGAGAATGTATCCCCTAGAAGGAGAAGGAATCCCCTGGAAGGAGCAGGAATCCTCTGGAAGGAGAAGGAATCCCCTGGAAGGAGAAGGATCCTTGTGGAAGGAGGGTGAAACCCCTGAAAGGAGAAGGAACCCCTTGGAAAGGGAAGGAACCCCTTGGAAGAAGCAATCACCTGGAAGGAGAAACAGCCCCCTGTGAGATGAAGGAATCCCCTGGAAGGAGAATGAATTCCCTGGAAGGAGAATGAACCCTCTGGAAGGAGAAGGGATCCCCTGGAAGCAGAAAGAACCCTCTGGAAGGAGAAGGAACACCCTGGAAGGAGAAGGAATCACCTGGAAGGAGAAGGAACCCTCTGGAAGGAGACGGAATCCCCTGGAACGAGAATGAATTCACTGTAAGGAGAATGTGCCCTCTGGAAGGAGACGGAATCCCCTGGAAAGAGAAGGAAACTTGTTGAATGAGGGTGAATACCCTGGAAGGAGAAGGAATCCCCTGGAATGGAGAATGAATCTCCTGGAAGGAGAATGAATCCACTGGAAGGAGAAGGAATTCCCTGGAAGGAGAAGGAACCCCTTAGAAGTAGAATGAACCCCCTGGAATGAGAATGAACCCTCTGTCAGCAGACGCAATCCCCTGGAAGGAGAAGGAACCCCCCGGAAGGAGGAGGTCTCATATGGAAGGAGAAGGATCCCCCTGGAAGGAGAATGGAAACTCTGAAAGGAGAAGGTACCCCATGGAAGGAGAAGTAACCCTGTGGATGGAGGATGAATCTCCTGAAAGAAGAAGGAAACCCCTGGAAGGAAAAGCAATCCCCTGGAAGGGGAATGGAGCCTATGAAAGGAGAAGGAATCCCCTGGAAGGAGAAGGAAGTTTGTGGAATGAGTGTGTATCCCCTGGAAGGAGAAGGAACCCCCTGGAAGGAGAAGGAAACACCTGGAAGGAGAAGGAATCCACTGAAAGGAGAAGGAACCCCCTGGAAGGAGAAGGAACCCCCTGAAAGGGGAATGAAACCCCTGGAAGGAGAAGCAACACCCTGGAAGGAGAATGAATCCCCTGGAAGGAGAAGGATCCCGCTGAAGGGAGAATGAATCGCCTGGAGGTAGAAGGAACCCTCCGGAAAGAGATTAGAGCTTCTGGAAGGAGAATGTATCCCCTAGAAGGAGAAGGAATCCCCTGGAAGGAGCAGGAATCCTCTGGAAGGAGAAGAAATCCCCTGGAAGGAGAAGGATCCTTGTGGAAGGAGGGTGAAACCCCTGGAAGGAGAAGGAACCCCCTGGAAAGGGAAGGAACCCCTTGGAAGAAGCAATCACCTGGAAGGAGAAACAGCCCCCTGTGAGATGAAGGAATCCCCTGGAAGGAGAATGAATTCCCTGGAAGGAGAATGAACCCTCTGGAAGGAGAAGGGATCCCCTGGAAGCAGAAAGAACCCTCTGGAAGGAGAAGGAACACCCTGGAAGGAGAAGGAATCCCCTGGAAGGAGAAGGAACCCCCTGGAAGGAGAATGGAGCCTATGAAAGGACAAGAAACCCCCTGGAAGGAGAATGATTCCCCTGGAGGAAGGGTGAATCCCCTGGAAGGAGAACGAATCCCCTTGAAGGAGAAGGAATCCACTGGAAGTAGAAGGAAACCCCTGGAAGGAGAAGGAACACACTGGAAGGAGAATGAATGCCCTGGAAGAAGAAGTAATCCCCATGGAAGGAGAATGAATCTCCTGGAAGGAGAAGGAATCACCTGGAAGGAGAAGGAATCCTCTGGAAGGAGAAGGATCCCCCTGGAATTAGAATGAATTCCCTGGAAGGAGAAGGAATCCCCGGAAGGAGAATGAATCCCCGGGAAGGAGAAGGAATCCCCTGAATGGAGAAGGAACCCCCTGGAAGGAGAATGAACCCTCTGGATGGAGAAGGAACCCCCTGGAAGGAGAATGAATCACCTGGAAGGAGAATGATCCCTCTGGAAGGAGAAGGAACTCCTGGAAGGGGAAGGAATCTTGTGGAAGGAGGGAGAATCCCCAGGAAGGAGAAGGAACCCCCTGGAAGTAGAAGGAACAACCTTGAAAGAGAAGGCATCCCCTGGAAGAAGAATGAATCCCCGAGAAGGAGAAGGAATCCCCTGGAAGGAGAAGGAAACTTGTTGAATGAGGGTGAATCCCCTGGAAGGAGAAGGAATCCCCTGGAATGGAGAATGAATCTCCTGGAAGGAGAATGAATCCACTGAAAGGAGAAGGAATCTTGTGGAAGGAGGGTGAATCCCCTGGAAGGAGAAGGAACCCCCTGGAAGTAGAAGGAACACCCTTGAAAGAGAAGGCATCCCCTGGAAGAAGAATGAATCCCGGGAAGGAGAAGGAATCGCCTGGAAGGAGAAGGATCTCTCTGGAAGGAGACGGAATCCCCGGGAACGAGAATGAATTCCCTGTAAGGAGAATGTGCCCCCTGGAAGGAGAAGGAAACCCCTGGAAGGAGAAGGAACACCCTGGAAGGAGAATGAACCCCCTGGAAGGAGAATGAACCCCCTGGAAGGAGAAGGAATCCGCTGGAAGGAGATCGAATCTCCTTGAAGTAGAATGAGTCCCCTGGAAGGAGAAGGAAACCTGTGGAAGGAGAAGGAAACCCGTGGAAGTAGAATGAAACCATTGGAAGGAGAAGGAACCCTGTGGATAGAGGGTGAATCCCCTGGAAGGAGAATGAAACCCCTGGTAGAAGAAGTATTCCCCATGGAAGGAGAATGAATCTCCTGGAAGGAGAAGGAATCATCTGGAAGGAGAAGGAATCTTCTGGAAGGAGATGGATCCCACTGGAAGTAGAATGAATTCCCTGGATGAGAAGGAATCCCTTGGATGGAGAAGGAACCCCCTGGAAGGAGAACGAACCCTCTGGATGGAGAAGGAACCCCCTGGAAGGAGAATGAACCCTCTGGATGGAGAAGGAACCCCCTGGAAGGAGAATGAACCCTCTGGATGGAGAAGGAACCCCTGGAAGGAGAATGAACCACCTGGAAGGAGAATGATCCCTCTGGAAGGAGAAGTAATCCCCTGGAAGTCGATGGATCCCCCTGGAAGGAGGAGGAACACCTGGAAGGAGAAGGAATCTTGTGGAAGGAGGGTGAATCCCCTGGAAGGAGAAGGAACCCCCTGGAAGTAGAAGGAACACCCTTGAAAGAGAAGGCATCCCCTGGAAGAAGAATGAATCCCCGGGAAGGAGAAGGGATCCCCTGGAAGGAGAAAGAACCCTCTGGAAGGAGAAGGAACACCCTGGAAGGAGAAGGAATCCCCTGGAAGGAGAAGGAACCCTCTGGAAGGAGACGGAATCCCCTGAAACGAGAATGAATTCCCTGTAAGGAGAATGTGCCCTCTGGAAGGGGACAGAATCCCCTGGAAGGAGAAGGAAACTTGTTGAATGAGGGTGAATCCCCTGGAAGGAGAAGGAATCCCCTGGAATGGAGAATGAATCTCCTGGAAGGAGAATGAATCCACTGGAAGGAGAAGGAATGCCCTGGAAGGAGAAGGAACCCCCTGGAAGTAGAATGAACTCCCTGAAGGATAATGAACCCTCTGTGAGTAGACGCAATCCCCTGCAAGGAGAATGAATCCCCTGGAAGAAGAAGTAATCCCCATGGAAGGAGAATGAATCTCCTGGAAGAAGAAGGAATCTTGTGGAAGGAGCGTGAATCCCCTGGAAGGAGAAGGAACCCCCTGGAAAGAGAAGGAATCCACTGGAAGGAGAATGAATCCCCTGGAAGAAGAAGTAATCCCCATGGAAGGAGAATGAATCTCCTGGAAGGAGAAGGAAACCTCTGGAAGGAGAAGGATCCCCCTGGAAGTAGATTGAATTCCCTGGAAGGAGAAGGAATCCCCGGAAGGAGAATGAATCCCCGGGAAGGAGAAGGAATCCCCTGAATGGAGATGGAACCCCCTGGAAGGAGAATGAACCCTCTGGATGGAGAAGGAACCCCCTGGAAGGAGAATGAACAACCTGGAAGGGGAAGGAATCTTGTGGAAGGAGGGTGAATCCCCGAGAAGGAGAAGGAATCCCCTGGAAGGAGAAGGAAACTTGTTGAATGAGGGTGAATCCCCTGGAAGGAGAAGGAATCCCCTGGAATGGAGAATGAATCTCCTGGAAGGAGAATGAATCCACTGAAAGGAGAAGGAATCCCCTGGAAGGAGAAGGAATCCCCTGGAATGGAGAATGAATCTCCTGGATGGAGAATGAATCCACTGGAAGGAGAAGGAATCCCCTGGAAGGAGAAGGAACCCCCTAGAAGTAGAATGATCCCCCTGGAAGGAGAATGATCCCTCTGTGAGCAGACGCAATCCCCTGGAAGGAGAAGGAACCCCCTGGAAGGAGAAGGACTCACCTGGAAGGAGATGGAACCCCCTGGAAGGGGAATGGAACCTCTGAAATGAGAAGGTACCCCATGGAAGGAGAAGTATCCCTGTGGATGGAGGATGAATCTCCTGAAAGAAGAAGGAAACCACTGGAAGGAGAAGGAATCCTCTGGAAGGAGAAGGAATACGCTGGAAGGAAAAGCAATCCTCTGGAAGGGGAATGGAGCCTATGAAAGGAGAAGGAATCCCCTGGAAGGAGAAGGAACCCTCTGGAAGGAGAAAGAACCCTCTGGAAGGAGAAGGAACTCCCTGGAAGGAGAAGGAACCCTCTGGAAGGAGAAAGAACCCTCTGGAAGGAGAAGGAACACCCTTGAAAGAGAAGGCATCCCCTGGAAGAACAATGAATCCCCGGGAAGGAGAAGGGATCCCCTGGAAGGAGAAAGAACCCTCTGGAAGGAGAAGGAACACCCTGGAAGGAGAAGGAATCCCCTGGAAGGAGAAGGAACCCTCTGGAAGGAGACGGAATCCCCTGAAACGAGAATGAATTCCCTGTAAGGAGAATGTGCCCTCTGGAAGGAGACAGAATCCCCTGGAAGGAGAAGGAAACTTGTTGAATGAGGGTGAAACCCCTGGAACGAGAAGGAATCCCCTGGAATGGAGAATGAATCTCCTGGAAGGAGAATGAATCCACTGGAAGGAGAAGGAATGCCCTGGAAGGAGAAGGAACCCCCTAGAAGTAGAATGAACTCCCTGAAGGATAATGAACCCTCTGTGAGTAGACGCAATCCCCTGCAAGGAGAATGAATCCCCTGGAAGAAGAAGTAATCCCCATGGAAGGAGAATGAATCTCCTGGAAGAAGAAGGAATCTTGTGGAAGGAGCGTGAATCCCCTGGAAGGAGAAGGAACCCCCTGGAAAGAGAAGGAATCCACTGGAAGGAGAATGAATCCCCTGGAAGAAGAAGTAATCCCCATGGAAGGAGAATGAATCTCCTGGAAGGAGAAGGAATCACCTGGAAGGAGAAGGAAACCTCTGGAAGGAGAAGGATCCCCCTGGAAGTAGAATGAATTCCCTGGAAGGAGAAGGAATCCCCGGAAGGAGAATGAATCCCCGGGAAGGAGAAGGAATCCCCTGAATGGAGAAGGAACCCCCTGGAAGGAGAATGAACCCTCTGGATGGAGAAGGAACCCCCTGGAAGGAGAATGAACAACCTGGAAGGAGAATGATCCCTCTGGAAGGAGAAGTAATCCGCTGGAAGACGAAAGACCCCCCTGGAAGGAGAAGGAACTCCTGGAAGGGGAAGGAATCTTGTGGAAGGAGGGTGAATCCCCTGGAAGGAGAAGGAACCCCCTGGAAGTAGAAGGAACAACCTTGAAAGAGAAGGCATCCCCTGGAAGAAGAATGAATCCCAGAGCAGGAGAAGGAATCCCCTGGAAGGAGAAGGAAACTTGTTGAATGAGGGTGAATCCCCTGGAAGGAGAAGGAATCCCCTGGAATGGAGAATGAATCTCCTGGAAGGAGAATGAATCCACTGAAAGGAGAAGGAATCCCCTGGAAGGAGAAGGAATCCCCTGGAATGGAGAATGAATCTCCTGGAAGGAGAATGAATCCACTGGAAGGAGAAGGAATCCCCTGGAAGGAGAAGGAACCCCCTAGAAGTAGAATGATCCCTCTGGAAGGAGAATGATCCCTCTGTGAGCAGACACAATCCCCTGGAAGGAGAAGGAAACCCCCGGAAGGAGGAGGACTCATATGGAAGGAGAAGGAACCCCCTGGAAGGAGAATGGAACCCCTGAAATGAGAAGGTACCCCATGGAAGGAGAAGTATCCCTGTGGATGGAGGATGAATCTCCTGAAAGAAGAAGGAAACCACTGGAAGGAGAAGGAATACGCTGGAAGGAAAAGCAATACTCTGGAAGGGGAATGGAGCCTATGAAAGGAGAAGGAATCCCCTGGAAGGAGAAGGAACCCTCTGGAAGGAGACGGAATCCCCTGGAACGAGAATGAATTCCCTGTAAGGAGAATGTGCCCTCTGGAAGGAGACGGAATCCCCTGGAAGGAGAAGGAAACTTGTTGAATGAGGGTGAATACCCTGGAAGGAGAAGGAATCCCCTGGAATGGAGAATGAATCTCCTGGAAGGAGAATGAATCCACTGGAAGGAGAAGGAATCACCTGGAAGGAGAGGGAACCCCCTAGAAGTAGAATGAACCCCCTGGAATGAGAATGAACCCTTTGTCAGCAGAAGCAATCCCCTGGAAGGAGAAGGAACCCCCAGGAATGAGGAGGACTCATATGGAAGGAGAAGGAACCCCCTGGAAGGAGAATGAATCCCCGGGAAGGAGAAGGAATCACCTGAATGGAGAAGGAACCCCCTGGAAGGAGAATGAACCCTCTGGATGGAGAAGGAACCCCCTGGAAGGAGAATGAACCACCTGGAAGGAGAATGATCCTTCTGGAAGGAGAAGTAATCCGCTGGAAGTCGAAAGACCCCCCTGGAAGGAGAAGGAACTCCTGGAAGGGGAAGGAATCTTGTGGAAGGAGGGTGAATCCCCTGGAAGGAGAAGGAACCCCTTGGAATTAGAAGGAACAACCTTGAAAGAGAAGGCATCCCCTGGAAGAAGAATGAATCCCCGAGAAGCAGAAGGAATCCCCTGGAAGGAGAAGGAATCTGCTGGAAGGAGAATGAATCCCCTGGAAGGAGAAGGAATCTGCTGGAAGGAGAATGAATCCCCTGGAAGGAGAAGGAAGCTTGTCGAATGTGTGTGTATCCCCTGAAAGGGGAAGGAACCCCTTGGAAGGAGAAGGAAACCCCTGGAAGGAGAATGAATCCCCTTGTAGGAGAAGGAACACCCTGGAAGGAGAATGAACCACCTGGAAGGAGAATGAAACCCCTGGAAGGAGAAGGAATCTGCTGGAAGGAGATCGAATCCCCTTGAAGTAGAATGAGCCCCTGGAAGGAGAAGGAAACCTCTGGAAGGAGAAGGAAACCCGTGGAAGTAGAATGAAACCACTGGAAGGAGAAGGAACCCTGTAGATAGAGGGTGAATCCCCTGGAAGGAGAAGGACCCCCCTGGAAGTAGAAGGAACACACTTGAAAGAGAAGGCATCCCCTGGAAGAAGAATGAATCCCCGGGAAGGAGAAGGAATCGCCTGGAAGGAGAAGGAACTCTCTGGAAGGAGACGGAATCCCCGGGAACGAGAATGAATTCCCTGTAAGGAGAATGTGCCCCCTGGAAGGAGAAGGAAACCCCTGGAAGGAGAAGGAACACACTGGAAGGAGAATGAATCCACTGGATGGAGAAGGATCCCCTGGAAGGAGAAGGACCCCCCTGGCAGGAGAAGGAACACCCTGGAAGGAGAATGAACCCCCTGGAAGGAGAATGAACCCCCTGGAAGGAGAAGGAATCCGCTGGAAGGAGAACGAATCTCCTTGAAGTAAAATGAGTGCCCTGGAAGGAGAAGGAAACCTGTGGAAGGAGAAGGAAACCCGTGGAAGTAGAATGAAACCACTGGAAGGAGAAGGAACCCTGTGGATAGAGGGTGAATCCCCTGGAAGGAGAATGAATCCCCTGGAAGCAGAAGGATCCTTGTGGAAGGAGTGTGAAACCTCTGGAAGGAGAAGGAACCCCCTGGAAAGGGAAGGAACCCCTTGGAAGAAGCAATCACCTGGAAGGAGAAACAGCCCCCTGTGAGATGAAGGAATCCCCTGGAAGGAGAATGAATTCCCTGGAAGGACAATGAACCCTCTGGAAGGAGAAGGGATCCCCTGGAAGCAGAAAGAACCCTCTGGAAGGAGAAGGAACACCCTGGAAGGAGAAGGAATCCCCTGGAAGGAGAAGGATCCCCCTGGAAGGAGAATGGAGCCTATGAAAGGACAAGGAACCCCCTGGAAGGAGAATGAATCCCCTGGAGGAAGGGTGAATCCCCTGGAAGGAGAACGAATCCCCTTGAAGGAGAAGGAATCCACTGGAAGGAGAAGGAAACCCCTGGAAGGAGAAGGAACACACTGGAAGGAGAATGAATGCCCTGGATGGAGAAGGAGCCCCCTGGAAGGAGAAGGATCCCCCTGGAAGGAGAAGGACCCCCCTGGCAGGAGAAGGAATCCGCTGGAAGGAGATCGAATCTCCTTGAAGTAGAATGAGTCCCCTGGAAGGAGAAGGAAACCTGTGGAAGGAGAAGAAAACCCGTGGAAGTAGAATGAAACCATTGGAAGGAGAAGGAACCCTGTGGATAGAGGGTGAATCCCCTGGAAGGAGAATGAATCCCCTGGAAGAAGAAGTATTCCCCATGGAAGGAGAATGAATCTCCTGGAAGGAGAAGGAATCATCTGGAAGGAGAAGGAATCTTCTGGAAGGAGATGGATCCCACTGGAAGTAGAATGAATTCCCTGGATGAGAAGGAATCCCTTGGATGGAGAAGGAACCCCCTGGAAGGAGAACGAACCCTCTGGATGGAGAAGGAACCCCCTGGAAGGAGAATGAACCCTCTGGATGGAGAAGGAACCCCCTGGAAGGAGAAGGAACCCCCTGGAAGGAGAATGAACCCTCTGGATGGAGAAGGAACCCCCTGGAAGGAGAATGAACCCTCTGGATGGAGAAGGAACCCCTGGAAGGAGAATGAACCACCTGGAAGGAGAATGATCCCTCTGGAAGGAGAAGTAATCCCCTGGAAGTCGATGGATCCCCCTGGAAGGAGGAGGAACACCTGGAAGGAGAAGGAATCTTGTGGAAGGAGGGTGAATCCCCTGGAAGGAGAAGGAACCCCCTGGAAGTAGAAGGAACACCCTTGAAAGAGAAGGCATCCCCTGGAAGAAGAATGAATCCCCGGGAAGGAGAAGGGATCCCCTGGAAGGAGAAAGAACCCTCTGGAAGGAGAAGGAACACCCTGGAAGGAGAAGGAATCCCCTGGAAGGAGAAGGAACCCTCTGGAAGGAGACGGAATCCCCTGAAACGAGAATGAATTCCCTGTAAGGAGAATGTGCCCTCTGGAAGGAGACAGAATCCCCTGGAAGGAGAAGGAAACTTGTTGAATGAGGGTGAATCCCCTGGAAGGAGAAGGAATCCCCTGGAATGGAGAATGAATCTCCTGGAAGGAGAATGAATCCACTGGAAGGAGAAGGAATGCCCTGGAAGGAGAAGGAACTCCCTAGAAGTAGAATGAACTCCCTGAAGGATAATGAACCCTCTGTGAGTAGACGCAATCCCCTGCAAGGAGAATGAATCCCCTGGAAGAAGAAGTAATCCCCATGGAAGGAGAATGAATCTCCTGGAAGAAGAAGGAATCTTGTGGAAGGAGCGTGAATCCCCTGGAAGGAGAAGGAACCCCCTGGAAAGAGAAGGAATCCACTGGAAGGAGAATGAATCCCCTGGAAGAAGAAGTAATCCCCATGGAAGGAGAATGAATCTCCTGGAAGGAGAAGGAAACCTCTGGAAGGAGAAGGATCCCCCTGGAAGTAGAATGAATTCCCTGGAAGGAGAAGGAATCCCCGGAAGGAGAATGAATCCCCGGGAAGGAGAAGGAATCCCCTGAATGGAGAAGGAACCCCCTGGAAGGAGAATGAACCCTCTGGATGGAGAAGGAACCCCCTGGAAGGAGAATGAACAACCTGGAAGGAGAATGATCCCTCTGGAAGGAGAAGTAATCCGCTGGAAGACGAAAGACCCCCCTGGAAGGAGAAGGAACTCCTGGAAGGGGAAGGAATCTTGTGGAAGGAGGGTGAATCCCCTGGAAGGAGAAGGCACCCACTGGAAGTAGAAGGAACAACCTTGAAAGAGAAGGCATCCCCTGGAAGAAGAATGAATCCCCGAGAAGGAGAAGGAATCCCCTGGAAGGAGAAGGAAACTTGTTGAATGAGGGTGAATCCCCTGGAAGGAGAAGGAATCCCCTGGAATGGAGAATGAATCTCCTGGAAGGAGAATGAATCCACTGAAAGGAGAAGGAATCCCCTGGAAGGAGAAGGAATCCCCTGGAATGGAGAATGAACCTCCTGGAAGGAGAATGAATCCACTGGAAGGAGAAGGAATCCCCTGGAAGGAGAAGGAGCCCCCTAGAAGTAGAATGATCCCCCTGGAAGGAGAATGATCCCTCTGTGAGCAGACGCAATCCCCTAGAAGGAGAAGGAAACCCCCGGAAGGAGGAGGACTCATATGGAAGGAGAAGGAACCCCCTGGAAGGAGAATGGAACCTCTGAAATGAGAAGGTACCCCATGGAAGGAGAAGTATCCCTGTGGATGGAGGAAGAATCTCCTGAAAGAAGAAGGAAACCACTGGAAGGAGAAGGAATACGCTGGAAGGAAAAGCAATCCTCTGGAAGGGGAATGGAGCCTATGAAAGGAGAAGGAATCCCCTGGAAGGAGAAGGAACCCTCTGGAAGGAGACGGAATCCCCTGGAACGAGAATGAATTCCCTGTAAAGAGAATGTGCCCTCTGGAAGGAGACGGAATCCCCTGGAAGGAGAAGGAAACTTGTTGAATGAGGGTGAATACCCTGGAAGGAGAAGGAATCCCCTGGAATGGAGAATGAATCTCCTGGAAGGAGAATGAATCCACTGGAAGGAGAAGGAATCACCTGGAAGGAGAAGGAACCCCCTAGAAGTAGAATGAACCCCCTGGAATGAGAATGAACCCTCTGTCAGCAGACGCAATCCCCTGGAAGGAGAAGGAACCCCCAGGAATGAGGAGGACTCATATGGAAGGAGAAGGAACCCCCTGGAAGGAGAATGGAACCTCTGAAAGGAGAAGGTACCCCATGGAAGGAGAAGTAACCCTGTGGATGGAGGATGAATCTCCTGAAAGAAGAAGGAAACCCCTGGAAGGAAAAGCAATCCCCTGGAAGGGGAATGGAGCCTATGAAAGGAGAAGGAATCCCCTGGAAGGAGAATGAATCCCCTGGAAGGAGAAGGAAACCCCTGGAAGGAGAAGGAACACACTGGAAGGAGAATGAATGCCCTGGATGGAGAAGGAGCCCCCTGGAATGAGAAGGATCCCCCTGGAAGGAGAAGGACCCCCCTGGCAGGAGAAGGAACACCCTGGAAGGAGAATGAACCCCCTGGAAGGAGAATGAACCCCCTGGAAGGAGAAGGAATCTGCTGGAAGGAGATCGAATCTCCTTGAAGTGGAATGAGTCCCCTGGAAGGAGAAGGAAATCTGTGGAAGGAGAAGGAAACCCGTGGAAGTAGAATGAAACCCCTGGAAGGAGAAGGAACCCTGTGGATAGAGGGTGAATCCCCTGGAAGGAGAATGAATCCCCTAGAAGAAGAAGTAATCCCCATGGAAGGAGAATGAATCTCCTGGAAGGAGAAGAAATCATCTGGAAGGAGAAGGAATCTTCTGGAAGGAGATGGATCCCACTGGAAGTAGAATGAATTCCCTGGATGAGAAGGAATCCCCTGGATGGAGAAGGAACCCCCTGGAAGGAGAACGATCCCTCTGGATGGAGAAGGAACCCCCTGGAAGGAGAATGAACCCTCTGGATGGAGAAGGATCCCCCTGGAAGGAGAATGAACCCTCTGGATGGAGAAAGAACCCCTGGAAGGAGAATGAACCACCTGGAAGGAGAATGATCCCTCTGGAAGGAGAAGTAATCCCCTGGAAGACGATGGATCCCCCTGGAAGGAGGAGGAACACCTGGAAGGAGAAGGAATCTTGTGGAAGGTGGGTGAATCCCCTGGAAGGAGAAGGAACCCCCTGGAAGTAGAAGGAACACCCTTGAAAGAGAAGGCATCCCCTGGAAGAAGAATGAATCCCCGGGAAGGAGAAGGAATCCCCTGGAAGGAGAAGTAACCCTCTGGAAGGAGACGGAATCCCCTGGAACGAGAATGAATTCCCTGTAAGGAGAATGTGCCCTCTGGAAGGAGACGGATTCCCCTGGAAGGAGAAGGAAACTTGTTGAATGAGGGTGAATCCCCTGGAAGGAGAAGGAATCCCCTGGAATGGAGAATGAATCCCCTGGAAGGAGAAGGAATCCCCTGGAATGGAGAATGAATCTCCTGGAAGGAGAATGAATCCACTGGAAGGAGAAGGAATCCCCTGGAAGGAGAAGGAATCACCTAGAAGGAGAAGGAACCCCCTAGAAGTAGAATGATCCCCCTGGAAGGAGAAGGTACCCCATGGAAGGAGAAGTATCCCTGTGGATGGAGGATGAATCTCCTGAAAGAAGAAGGAAACCACTGGAAGGAGAAGGAATCCTCTGGAAGGAGAAGGAATACGCTGGAAGGAAAAGCAATCCTCTGGAAGCGGAATGGAGCCTATGAAAGGAGAAGGAATCCCCTGGAAGGAGAAGGAACCCTCTGGAAGGAGACGGAATCCCCTGGAACGAGAATGAATTCCCTGTAAGGAGAATGTGCCCTCTGGAAGGAGACGGAATCCCCTGGAAGGAGAATGGAACCTCTGAAAGGAGAAGGTACCCCATGGAAGGAGAAGTATCCCTGTGGATGGAGGATGAATCTCCTGAAAGAAGAAGGAAACCACTGGAAGGAGAAGGAATCCTCTGGAAGGAGAAGGAATACGCTGGAAGGAAAAGCAATCCTCTGGAAGGGGAATGGAGCCTATGAAAGGAGAAGGAATCCCCTGGAAGGAGAAGGAACCCTCTGGAAGGAGACGGAATCCCCTGGAACGAGAATGAATTCCCTGTAAGGAGAATGTGCCCTCTGGAAGGAGACGGAATCCCCTGGAAGGAGAAGGAAACTTGTTGAATGAGGGTGAATACCCTGGAAGGAGAAGGAATCCCCTGGAATGGAGAATGAATCTCCTGGAAGGAGAATGAATCCACTGGAAGGAGAAGGAATCACCTGGAAGGAGAAGGAACCCCCTAGAAGTAGAATGAACCCCCTGGAATGAGAATGAACCTTCTGTCAGCAGACGCAATCCCCTGGAAGGAGAAGGAACCCCCAGGAATTAGGAAGACTCATATGGAAGGAGAAGGAACCCCCTGGAAGGAGAATGGAACCTCTGAAAGGAGAAGGTACCCCATGGAAGGAGAAGTAACCCTGTGGATGGAGGATGAATCTCCTGAAAGAAGAAGGAAACCCCTGGAAGGAAAAGCAATCCCCTGGAAGGGGAATGGAGCCTATGAAAGGAGAAGGAATCCCCTGGAAGGAGAATGAATCCCCTGGAAGTAGAAGGAAGCTTGTGGAATGAGTGTGTATCCCCTGGAAGGAGAAGGAACCCCCTGGAAGGAGAAGGAAACACCTGGAAGGAGAAGGAATCCACTGAAAGGAGAAGGAACCCCCTGGAAGGAGAAGGAACCCCCTGGAAGGGGAATGAATCCCCAGGAAGGAGAAGCAACACCCTGGAAGGAGAATGAAACCTATGGAAGGAGAAGGATCCCGCTGAAGGGAGAATGAATCGTCTGGAGGTAGAAGGAACCCTCTGGAAAGAGAATAGAGCTTCTGGAAGGAGAATGTATCACCTAGAAGGGGAAGGAATCCCCTGGAAGCAGAAGGAATTCACTGGAAGGAGAATGAATCCCCTGGATGGACAAGGACACCCCTGGAAGGAGCAGGAATCCTCTGGAAGGAGAAGGAATCCCCTGGAAGGAGAAGGATCCTTGTGGAAGGAGGGTGAAACCCCTGGAAGGAGAAGGAACCCCCTGGAAAGGGAAGGAACCCCTTGGAAGAAGCAATCACCTGGAAGGAGAAACAGCCCCCTGTGAGATGAAGGAATCCCCTGGAAGGAGAATGAATTCCCTGGAAGGAGAATGAACCCTCTGGAAGGAGAAGGGATCCCCTGGAAGCAGAAAGAACCCTCTGGAAGGAGAAGGAACACCCTGGAAGGAGAAGGAATCCCCTGGAAGGAGAAGGAACCCCCTGGAAGGAGAATGGAGCCTATGAAAGGACAAGCAACCCCCTGGAAGGAGAATGAATCCCTTGTAGGAAGGGTGAATCCCCTGGAAGGAGAACGAATCCCCTTGAAGGAGAAGGAATCAACTGGAAGGAGAAGGAAACCCCTGGAAGGAGAAGGAACACACTGGAAGGAGAATGAATGCCCTGGATGGAGAAGGAGCCCCCTGGAAGGAGAAGGATCCCCCTGGTAGGAGAAGGACCCCCCTGGCAGGAGAAGGAACACCCTGGAAGGAGAATGAACCACCTGGAAGGAGAAGGAATCCACTGGAAGGAGATCGAATCTCCTTGAAGTAGAATGAGTCCCCTGGAAGGAGAAGGAAACCTGTGGAAGGAGAAGGAAACCCGTGGAAGTAGAATGAAACCCCCGGAAGGAGAAGGAACCCTGTGGATAGAGGGTGAATCCCCTGGAAGAATGAATCCCCTGGAAGCAGAAGGAATCCCCTGGAAGGAGAAGGAATCTGCTGGAAGGAGAATGAATCCCCTGGAAGGAGAAGGAAGCTTGTCGAATGTGTGTGTATCCCCTGAAAGGGGAAGGAACCCCTTGGAAGGAGAAGGAAACCCCTGGAAGGAGAAGGAACACACTGGAAGGAGAATGAATCCCCTTGTAGGAGAAGGAACACCCTGGAAGGAGAAGGAATCCGCTGGAAGGAGATCGAATCCCCTTGAAGTAGAATGAGCCCCTGGAAGGAGAAGGAAACCTCTGGAAGGAGAAGGAAACCCGTGGAAGTAGAATGAAACCCCTGGAAGGAGAAGGAACCCTGTAGATAGAAGGTGAATCCCCTGGAAGGAGAAGGAACCCCCTGGAAGTAGAAAGAACACCCTTGAAAGAGAAGGCATACCCTGGAAGAAGAATGAATCCCCGGGAAGGAGAAGGAATCGCCTGGAAGGAGAAGGAACCCTCTGGAAGGAGACGGAATCCCCGGGAACGAGAATGAATTCCCTGTAAGGAGAATGTGCCCCCTGGAAGGAGAAGGAAACCCCTGGAAGGAGAAGGAACACACTGGAAGGAGAATGAATCCCCTGGATGGAGAAGGAGCCCCCTGGAAGGAGAAGGATCCCCCTGGAAGGAGAAGGACCCCCCTGGCAGGAGAAGGAACACCCTGGAAGGAGAATGAACCCCCTGGAAGGAGCAGGTACCCCCTGGCAGGAGAAGGAACCCCCTAGAAAGAGAATGGAGCCTCTGGAGGGAGAAGGAATCCCCTGGAAAGAGAATGGAGCCTCTGGAAGGAGAAGGAACCCCATGGAAGCTGAAGGAACCCCATGGAAGCTGAAGTAACCCTGTGAAAGGAGGATGAATCCCCTGGAAGCAGAAGGAATCCCCTGGAAGGAGAAGGAATCTGCTGGAAGGAGAATGAATCCCCTGGAAGGAGAAGGAAGCTTGTGGAATGAGAGTGTATCCACTGGAAGGAGAGGAACCCCCTGGAAGGAGAAGGAAACCCCTGGAAGGAGAAGGAACACACTGGAAGGAGAATGAATGCCCTGGATGGAGAAGGAGCCCCCTGGAAGGAGAAGGATCCCCCTGGAAGGAGAAGGACCCCCCTGGCAGGAGAAGGAACACCCTGGAAGGAGAATGAACCCCCTGGAAGGAGATGGAACTCCCTGGAAGGAGAAGGAATCCGCTGGAAGGAGATCGAATCTCCTTGAAGTAGAATGAGTCCCCCTGGAAGGAGAAGGACCCCCCTGGCAGGAGAAGGAACACCCTGGAAGGAGAATGAACCCCCTGGAAGGAGATGGAACTCCCTGGAAGGAGAAGGAATCCGCTGGAAGGAGATCGAATCTCCTTGAAGTAGAATGTGCCCTCTGGAAGGAGACGGAATCCCCTGGAACGAGAATGAATTCCCTGTAAGGAGAATGTGCCCTCTGGAAGGAGACGGAATCCCCTGGAAGGAGAAGGAAACTTGTTGAATGAGGGTGAATCCCCTGGAAGGAGAAGGAATCCCCTGGAATGGAGAATGAATCTCCTGGAAGGAGAATGAATCCACTGGAAGGAGAAGGAATGCCCTGGAAGGAGAAGGAACCACCTAGAAGTAGAATGAACTCCCTGAAGGATAGTGAACCCTCAGTGAGTAGACGCAATCCCCTGCAAGGAGAATGAATCCCCTGGAAGAAGAAGTAATCCCCATGGAAGGAGAATGAATCTCCTGGAAGAAGAAGGAATCTTGTGGAAGGAGCGTGAATCCCCTGGAAGGAGAAGGAACCCCCTGGAAAGAGAAGGAATCCACTGGAAGGAGAATGAACCCCCTGGAAAGAGAAGGAATCCACTGGAAGGAGAATGATCCCTCTGGAAGGAGAAGTAATCCGCTGGAAGACGAAAGACCCCCCTGGAAGGAGAAGGAACTCCTGGAAGGGGAAGGAATCTTGTGGAAGGAGGGTGAATCCCCTGGAAGGAGAAGGAACCCCCTGGAAGTAGAAGGAACAACCTTGAAAGAGAAGGCATCCCCTGGAAGAAGAATGAATCCCCGAGAAGGAGAAGGAATCCCCTGGAAGAAGAAGGAATCCCCTGGAAGGAGAAGGAAACTTGTTGAATGAGGGTGAATCCCCTGGAAGGAGAAGGAATCCCCTGGAATGGAGAATGAATCTCCTGGAAGGAGAATGAATCCACTGAAAGGAGAAGGAATCCCCTGGAAGGAGAAGGAATCCCCTGGAATGGAGAATGAATCTCTTGGAAGGAGAATGAATCCACTGGAAGGAGAAGGAATCCCCTGGAAGGAGAAGCAACCCCCTAGAATTAGAATGAACACCCTGGAAGGAGAATGAACCCTCTGTGAGCAGACGCAATCCCCTGGAAGGAGAACGAACCCCCCGGAAGGTGGAGGACTCATATGGAAGGAGAAGGAACCCCCTGGAAGGAGAATGGAACCTCTGAAAGGAGAAGGTACCCCATGGAAGGAGAAGTAACCCTGTGGATGGAGGATGAATCTCCTGAAAGAAGAAGGAAACCACTGGAAGGAGAAGGAATCCTCTGGAAGGAGAAGGAATACGCTGGAAGGAAAAGCAATCCCCTGGAAGGGGAATGGAGCCTATGAAAGGAGAAGGAATCCTCTGGAAGGAGAATGAATCCCCTGGAAGGAGAAGGAAGCTTGTGGAATGAGTGTGTATCCCCTGGAAGGAGAAGGAACCCCCTGGAAGGTGAAGGAAACACCTGGAAGGAGAAGGAATCCACTGAAAGGAGAAGGAACCCCTTGAAAGGAGAAGGAACCCCCTGGAAGGGGAATGAATCTCCTGGAAGGAGAAGCAACACCATGGAAGGAGAATGAATCCCCTGGAAGGAGAAGGAACCCGCTGAAGGGAGAATGAATCGCCTGGAGGTAGAAGGAACCCTCTGGAAAGAGAATAGAGCTTCTGGAAGGAGAATGTATCCCCTAGAAGGAGAAGGAATCCCCTGGAAGGAGCAGGAATCCTCTGGAAGGAGAAGGAATCCCCTGGAAGGAGAGGGATCCTTGTGGAAGGAGGGTGAAACCCCTGGAAGGAGAAGGAACCCCTTGGAAAGGGAAGGAACCCCTTGGAAGAAGCAATCACCTGGAAGGAGAAACAGCCCCCTGTGAGATGAAGGAATCCCCTGGAAGGAGAATGAATTCCCTGGAAGGAGAATGAACCCTCTGGAAGGAGAAGGGATCCCCTGGAAGCAGAAAGAACCCTCTGGAAGGAGAAGGAACACCCTGGAAGGAGAAGGAATCACCTGGAAGGAGAAGGAACCCTCTGGAAGGAGACGGAATCCCCTGGAACGAGAATGAATTCCCTGTAAGGAGAATGTGCCCTCTGGAAGGAGACGGAATCCCCTGGAAAGAGAAGGAAACTTGTTGAATGAGGGCGAATACCCTGGAAGGAGAAGGAATCCCCTGGAATGGAGAATGAATCTCCTGGAAGGAGAATGAATCCACTGGAAGGAGAAGGAATCCCCTGGAAGGAGAAGGAACCCCCTAGAAGTAGAATGAACCCCCTGGAATGAGAATGAACCCTCTGTGAGCAGACGCAATCCCCTGGAAGGAGAAGGAACCCCCTGGAAGGAGAATGGAACCTCTGAAAGGAGAAGGTACCCCATGGAAGGAGAAGTAACCCTGTGGATGGAGGATGAATCTCCTGAAAGAAGAAGGAAACCACTGGAAGGAGAAGGAATCCTCTGGAAGGAGAAGGAATACGCTGGAAGGAAAAGCAATCCCCTGGAAGGGGAATGGAGCCTATGAAAGGGGAAGGAATCCTCTGGAAGGAGAATGAATCCCCTGGAAGGAGAAGGAAGCTTGTGGAATGAGTGTGTATCCCCTGGAAGGAGAAGGAACCCCCTGGAAGGTGAAGGAAACACCTGGAAGGAGAAGGAATCCACTGAAAGGAGAAGGAACCCCTTGAAAGGAGAAGGAACCCCCTGGAAGGGGAATGAATCTCCTGGAAGGAGAAGCAACACCATGGAAGGAGAATGAATCCCCTGGAAGGAGAAGGAACCCGCTGAAGGGAGAATGAATCGCCTGGAGGTAGAAGGAACCCTCTGGAAAGAGAATAGAGCTTCTGGAAGGAGAATGTATCCCCTAGAAGGAGAAGGAATCCCCTGGAAGGAGCAGGAATCCTCTGGAAGGAGAAGGAATCCCCTGGAAGGAGAGGGATCCTTGTGGAAGGAGGGTGAAACCCCTGGAAGGAGAAGGAACCCCTTGGAAAGGGAAGGAACCCCTTGGAAGAAGCAATCACCTGGAAGGAGAAACAGCCCCCTGTGAGATGAAGGAATCCCCTGGAAGGAGAATGAATTCCCTGGAAGGAGAATGAACCCTCTGGAAGGAGAAGGGATCCCCTGGAAGCAGAAAGAACCCTCTGGAAGGAGAAGGAACACCCTGGAAGGAGAAGGAATCACCTGGAAGGAGAAGGAACCCTCTGGAAGGAGACGGAATCCCCTGGAACGAGAATGAATTCCCTGTAAGGAGAATGTGCCCTCTGGAAGGAGACGGAATCCCCTGGAAAGAGAAGGAAACTTGTTGAATGAGGGCGAATACCCTGGAAGGAGAAGGAATCCCCTGGAATGGAGAATGAATCTCCTGGAAGGAGAATGAATCCACTGGAAGGAGAAGGAATCCCCTGGAAGGAGAAGGAACCCCCTAGAAGTAGAATGAACCCCCTGGAATGAGAATGAACCCTCTGTGAGCAGACGCAATCCCCTGGAAGGAGAAGGAACCCCCTGGAAGGAGAATGGAACCTCTGAAAGGAGAAGGTACCCCATGGAAGGAGAAGTAACCCTATGGATGGAGGATGAATCTCCTGAAAGAAGAAGGAAACCCCTGGAAGGAAAAGCAATCCCCTGGAAGGGGAATGGAGCCTATGAAAGGAGAAGGAATCCCCTGGAAGGAGAATGAATCCCCTGGAAGGAGAAGGAAGCTTGTGGAATGAGTGTGTATCCCCTGGAAGGAGAAGGAACCCCCTGGAAGGAGAAGGAAACACCTGGAACGAGAAGGAATCCACTGAAAGGAGAAGGAACCCCCTGGAAGGAGAAGGAACCCCCTGGAAGGGGAATGAATCCCCTGGAAGGAGAAGCAACACCCTGGAAGGAGAATGAATCCCCTGGATGGAGAAGGATCCCGATGAAGGGAGAATGAATCGCCTGGAGGTAGAAGGAACCCTCTGGATAGAGAATACAGCTTCTGGAAGGAGAATGTATCACCTAGAAGGAGAAGGAATCCCCTGGAAGCAGAAGGAATCCACTGGAAGGAGAATGAATCCCCTGGATGGACAAGGACACCCCTGGAAGGAGCAGGAATCCTCTGGAAGGAGAAGGAATCCCCTGGAAGGAGAAGGATCCTTGTGGAAGGAGGGTGAAACCCCTGGAAGGAGAAGGAACCCCCTGGACAGGGAAGGAGCCCCTTGGAAGAAGCAATCACCTGGAAGGAGAAACAGCCCCCTGTGAGATGAAGGAATCCCCTGGAAGGTGAATGAATTCCCTGGAAGGAGAATGAACCCTCTGGAAGGAGAAGGGATCCCCTGGAAGCAGAAAGAACCCTCTGGAAGGAGAAGGAACAACCTGGAAGGAGAAGGAATCCCCTGGAAGGAGAAGGAACCACCTGGAAGGAGAATGGAGCCTATGAAAGGACAAGAAACCCCCTGGAAGGAGAATGAATCCCCTGGAGGAAGGGTGAATCCCCTGGAAGGAGAACGAATCCCCTTGAAGGAGAAGGAATCCACTGGAAGGAGAAGGAAACCCCTGGAAGGAGAAGGAACACACTGGAAGGAGAATGAATGCCCTGGATGGGGAAGGAGCCCCCTGGAAGGAGAAGGATCCCCCTGGAAGGAGAAGGATCCCCCTGGAAGGAGAAGGACACCCCTGGCAGGAGAAGGAACACCCTGGAAGGAGAATGAACCCCCTGGAAGGAGAAGGAATCCGCTGGAAGGAGATCGAATCTCCTTGAAGTAGAATGAGTCCCCTGGAAGGAGAAGGAAAACTGTGGAAGGAGAAGGAAACCCGTGGAAGTAGAATGAAACCCCTGGAAGGAGAAGGAACCCTGTGCGTAGAGGGTGAATCCCCTGGAAGGAGAATGAATACCCTGGAAGCAGAAGGAATCCCCTGGAAGGAGAAGGAATCCCCTGGAAGGAGAAGGAATCCCCTGGAAGGAGAAGGAATCTGCTGGAAGGAGAATGAATCCCCTGGAAGGAGAAGGAAGCTTGTCGAATGTGTGTGTATCCCCTGAAAGGGGAAGGAGCCCCTTGGAAGGAGAAGGAAACCCCTGGAAGGAGAAGGAACACACTGGAAGGAGAATGAATCCCCTTGTAGGAGAAGGAACACCCTGGAAGGAGAAGGAACACCCTGGAAGGAGAATGAACCACCTGGAAGGAGAATGAACCCCCTGGAAGGAGAAGGAATCCGCTGGAAGGAGATCGAATCCCCTTGAAGTAGAATGAGTCCCCTGGAAGGAGAAGGAAACCTCTGGAAGGAGAAGGAAACCCGTGGAAGTAGAATGAAACTCCTGGAAGGAGAAGGAACCCTGTAGATAGAGGGTGAATCCCCTGGAAGGAGAAGGAACCCCCTGGAAGAAGAATGAATCCCCGGGAAGGAGAAGGAATCGCCTGGAAGGAGAAGGAACCCTCTGGAAGGAGACGGAATCCCCGGGAACGAGAATGAATTCCCTGTAAGGAGAATGTGCCCCCTGGAAGGAGAAGGAAACCCCTGGAAGGAGAAGGAACACACTGGAAGGAGAATGAATCCCCTGGATGGAGAAGGAGCCCCCTGGAAGGAGAAAGATCCCCCTGGAAGGAGAAGGATCCCCCTGGCAGGAGAAGGAACACCCTGAAAGGAGAATGAACCCCCTGGAAGGAGAATGAACCCCCTGGAAGGAGAAGGAATCCGCTGGAAGGAGAACGAATCTCCTTGAAGTAGAATGAGTGCCCTGGAAGGAGAAGGAAACCTGTGGAAGGAGAAGGAAACCCGTGGAAGTAGAATGAAACCCCTGGAAGGAGAAGGAACCCTGTGGATAGAGGGTGAATCCCCTAGAAGGAGAATGAATCCCCTGGAAGCAGAAGGATCCTTGTGGAAGGAGTGTGAAACCCCTGGAAGGAGAAGGAACCCCCTGGAAAGGGAAGGAACCCCTTGGAAGAAGCAATCACCTGGAAGGAGAAACAGCTCCCTGTGAGATGAAGGAATCCCCTGGAAGGAGAATGAATTCCCTGGAAGGAGAATGAACCCTCTGGAAGGAGAAGGGATCCCCTGGAAGCAGAAAGAACCCTCTGGAAGCAGAAGGAACACCCTGGAAGGAGAAGGAATCCCCTGGAAGGAGAAGGATCTCCCTGGAAGGAGAATGGAGCCTATGAAAGGACAAGGAACCCCCTGGAAGGAGAATGAATCCCCTGGAGGAAGGGTGAATCCCCTGGAAGGAGAACGAATCCCCTTGAAGGAGAAGGAATCCACTGGAATCAGAAGGAACCCACTGGAAGGAGAATGAATGCTCTGGATGGAGATGGAGCCCCCTGGAAGGAGAAGGATCTCCCTGGAAGGAGAAGGAACCCCCTGGCAGGAGAAGGAACCCCCTAGAAAGAGAATGGAGCCTCTGGAAGGAGAAGGAATCCCCTGGAAAGAGAATGGAGCCTCTGGAAGGAGAAGGAACCCCATGGAAGCTGAAGGAACCCCATGGAAGCTGAAGTAACCCTGTGAAAGGAGGATGAATCCCCTGGAAGCAGAAGGAATCCCCTGGAAGGAGAAGGAATCTGCTGGAAGGAGAATGAATGCCCTGGAAGGAGAAGGAACACACTGGAAGGAAAATGAATGCCCTGGATGGAGAAGGAGCCCCCTGGAAGGAGAAGGATCCCCCTGGAAGGAGAAGGACCCCCCAGTCAGGAGAAGGAACACCCTGGAAGGAGAATGAAACCCCTGGAAGGAGAATGAACCCCCTGGAAGGAGAATGAATCCGCTGGAAGGAGATCGAATCTCCTTGAAGTAGAATGAGCCCCTGGAAGGAGAAGGAAACCTGTGGAAGGAGAAGGAAACCCGTGGAAGTAGAATGAAACCCCTGGAAGTAGAAGGAACCCTTTGGATAGAGGGTGAATCCCCTGGAAGGAGAATGAATCCCCTGGAAGCAGAAGGAATCCCCATGGAAGGAGAATGAATCTCCTGGAAGGAGAAGGAATCATCTGGAAGGAGAAGGAATCCCCTGGATGGAGAAGGACCCCCCTGGAAGGAGAATGAACCCTCTGGATGGAGAAGGAACCCCCTGGAAGGAGAATGAACCCTCTGGATGGAGAAGCAACCCCCTGGAAGGAGAATGAACCACCTGGAAGGAGAATGATCCCTCTGGAAGGAGAAGTAATCCCCTGGAAGACGATGGACCCCCCTGGAAGGAGGAGGAACACCTGGAAGGAGAAGGAATCTTGTGGAAGGAGGGTGAATCCCCTGGAAGGAGAAGGAACCCCCTGGAAGTAGAAGGAACACCCTTGTAAGAGAAGGCATCCCCTGGAAGACGAATGAATCCCCGGGAAGGAGAAGGAATCCCCTGGAAGGAGAAGGAACCCTCTGGAAGGAGACGGAATCCACTGGAACGAGAATGAATTCCCTGTAAGGAGAATGTGCCCTCTGGAAGGAGACTGAATCCCCTGGAATGAGAAGGAAACTTGTTGAATGAGGGTGAATCCCCTGGAAGGAGAAGGAATCCCCTGGAATGGAGAATGAATCTCCTGGAAAGAGAATGAATCCACTGGAAGGAGAAGGAATGCCCTGGAAGGAGAAGGAACCCCCTAGAAGTAGAATGAACTCCCTGAAGGATA
>NW_027275724.1:0-52106 GCF_030028105.1 Mobula birostris
TCAACGAATCGAGTTTCAAGTCCTGGCCCTGGAGGTTCGAAGTATCAAATATCAAGTCCCGGCCCTTGAGGTTCCAAGTACCAAGTCCTGGCTTTGGAGGTTCCACGTATCAAGTCCTGCCTCTGGAGGTTCCAAGTATCAAGTCTTGGCCCTGGATGTTCGAAGTATCAAGTATCAAGTCCTGGCCATTGAGGTTCCAAGTATCATGTCCTGGCCCTGGAGGTTCGAAGCTTCAAGTATAAAGTCCTGGCCCTTGAGGTTCCAAGTAACAATTCCTATCCCTGGAGGTCCCAAGTATCAAATCCTGGCCCTGGAGGTTCCATGTATCAAGTATCAAGTCCTGTCCCAGTAGCTTCCAAGTATCAAGTATCAAGTCCTGGCCCTGGAGGTTCCAAGGATCAAGTCCTGGCCCTTGAGGTCCCAAGTATCAAGTCCTGGCCCTGGAGGTTTCAAGTATCAAGTCCAGGCCCTGGGGGTTCTAAGTATCAAGTCCTGGCTCTGGCTGTTCCAAGTATCAATTATCAAGTCCTAGCACTGGCAGTTCCAAGTATCAAGTATCAAGTCCTGGCCCAGGAGTTTCCAAGTATCAAGTCCTGGCCCTGGAGGTTCCAAGTATCTAGTCCTGGCCCTTGAGGTTCCAAGTATCAATTCCTGGGCCTGGAGGTTCCAAGTATCAAGTCCTGGCCCTGGAACTTCCAAGTTTCAAGTATCAAATCCTGGCTTTGGAGGTTCCAAGTATCAAGTCCTGGCTCTGGAGGTTCCAAGTATCAAGTCCTGGCCCTGGAGGTTCCAGGTATCAAATCCTGGCTCTGAAGGTTCCAAGTATCAAGTCCTAGCTCTGGAGGTTCCAAGTATCAAGTCCTGGCCCTGGAGCTTCCAACTATCAAGTATCAAATCCTGGCCCAGGAGGTTCCTAGTATCAAGTATCAAGTCCTGGCCCTGGAGGTTCGAACCATCAAGTATCAAGTCCTAGCCATGGAGGGCCCAAGTATCAAGTCCTGGCCCTGGAGGTTTCAAGTATCAAGTCCTAGCTCTGTAGGTTCCAAGTATCAAGTCCTGGCCCTGGAGGTTCGAAGTATCAAGTATCAACTCCTGGCCCTTGAGGTTCCAAGTATCAAGTCCTTGCCCTGGAGTTTCCAAGTATCAAGCCTCAACTCCTGGCCCTGAAGGTTCCAAGTATCAAGTCCCGGCTCTGGTTGTCCCAAGTATCAAGTCCTGGCCCTGGCAGTTCCAAGTATCAAGTATCAAGTATCAAATCTTGGCCCTGGAGGTTCCAAGTATCAATTATAAAGTCCTGCCCTGCAGGTTCCAACTATCAAGTATCAAGTCCTGGCCCTGGACTTTCAACGAATCGAGTTTCAAGTCCTGGCCCTGGAGGTTCGAAGTATCAAATATCAAGTCCCGGCCCTTGAGGTTCCAAGTATCAAGTCCTGGCTTTGGAGGTTCCACGTATCAAGTCCTGCCTCTGGAGGTTCCAAGTATCAAGTCTTGGCCCTGGATGTTCGAAGTATCAAGTATCAAGTCCAGGCCATTGAGGTTCCAAGTATCATGTCCTGGCCCTGCAGGTTCGAAGCTTCAAGTATAAAGTCCTGGCCCTTGAGGTTCCAAGTAACAATTCCTATCCCTGGAGGTCCCAAGTATCAAATCCTGGCCCTGGAGGTTCCATGTATCATGTATCAAGTCCTGTCCCAGTAGCTTCCAAGTATCAAGTATCAAGTCCTGGCCATGGAGGTTCCAAGGATCAAGTCCTGGCCCTTGAGGTCCCAAGTATCAAGTCCTGGCCCTGGAGGTTTCAAGTATCAAGTCCAGGCCCTGGGGGTTCTAAGTATCAAGTCCTGGCTCTGGCTGTTTCAAGTATCAATTATCAAGTCCTAGCACTGGCACTTCCAAGTATCAAGTATCAAGTCCTGGCCCTGGAGGTTCCAAGTATCAAGTATCAAATCCTGGCCCTGGAACTTCCAAGTATCATGTATCAAGTCCTGGCCCTGGAGTTTCCAAGTATCAAGTCCTGGCCCTGGAGGTTCCAAGTATCTAGTCCTGGCCCTTGAGGTTCCAAGTATCAATTCCTGGGCCTGGAGGTTCCAAGTATCAAGTCCTGGCCCTGGAACTTCCAAGTATCAAGTATCAAGTCCTGGCCCTGGAGGTTCCAAGTATCAAGTCCTGGCCCTAGAGGTTCCAAGTATCAAGTCCTGGCCCTGGAGGTTCCAAGTATCTAGTCCTGGCTCTGGAGGTTCCAAGTATCAAGTCCTGGCCCTGGTGGTTCCAAGAATCATGTCCTGGCCCTGGAGGTTCCAAGTATCAAGTCCTGGCTCTGGCGGTTCCAAGTATCAAGTATCAAGTCCTGGCCATGGCAGTTCCAAGTATCAAGTATCATGTCCTGGCCCTGGAGGTTCCAAGTAACAAGTCTTGGCTCTGGATGTTCCAAGTATCAAATCCTGGCTCTGGCAGTTCCAAGTATCAAGTATCAAGTCCTGGCACAGGCAGTTCCAAGTATCAAGTATCAAGTCCTAGCCCTGCCGGTTCCAAGTATCAACTATCAAGTCCTGGCCCTGGAGGTTCCAAGTATCAAGTATCAAGTCCTGGCCCTGGAGGTTCCAAGTATCAAGTATCAAGTCCTGGCCCTGGAGGTTCCAAGTATCAAGTCCTGGCCCTGGAGTTTCAACATATCGAGTTTCAAGTCCTAGCCCTGGAGGATCGAAGTATCAAATATCAAGTCCCGGCCCTTGAGGTTCCAAGAATCAAATCCTGGCCCTGGAGGTTCCAAGTAACAAATATCAAGTCCTGGCCCTGGAAGTTCCAACTATCAAGTATCAAGTCCTGGCCCTGGAGTTTCAACGTACCGAGTTTCAAGTCCTGGCCCTGGAGGATCGAAGTATCAAATATCAAGTCCCGGCCCTTGAGGTTTCAAGTATCAAATCCTGGCTTTGGAGGTTCCAAGTATCAAGTCCTGGCTCTGGAGGTTCCAAGTATCAAGTCCTGGCCCTGGAGGTTCCAGGTATCAAATCCTGGCTCTGAAGGTTCCAAGTATCAAGTCCTAGCTCTGGAGGTTCCAAGTATCAAGTCCTGGCCCTGGAGGTTCGAAATATCAAGTATCAAGTCCTAGCCATGGAGGGCCCAAGTATCAAGTCCTGGCCCTGGAGGTTTCAAGTATCAAGTCCTAGCTCTGGAGGTTCCAAGTATCAAGTCCTGGCCCTGGAGGTTCGATGTATCAAGTATCAACTCCTGGCCCTTGAGGTTCCAAGTATCAAGTCCTTGCCCTGGAGTTTCCAAGTATCAAGTCTCAACTCCTGGCCCTGAAGGATCCAAGGATCAAGTCCCGGCTCTGGTTGTCCCAAGTATCAAGTCCTGGCCCTGGCAGTTCCAAGTATCAAGTATCAAGTATCAAATCCTGGCCCTGGAGGTCCCAAGTATCAAGTCCTGGTCCTGTAGGTTTCAACTATCAAGTCCTGGCTCTGGGGGTTCCATGTATCAAGTATCAAGTCCTGGCCCTGGAGCTTCCAACTATCAAGTATCAAATCCTGGCCCAGGAGGTTCCTAGTATCAAGTATCAAGTCCTGGCCCCGGAGCTTCCAAATATCAAGTCCTGTCTCTGGAGTTTCCAAGTATCAAGTACTGGCCCTGGAGTTTCGAAATATCAAGTATCAAGTCCTGGCTCTGGCGGTTCGAAGTATCAAGTCCTGGCTCTGGAGGTTCCAAGTATCAAGTCCTGGCTCTGGCGGTTCGAAGCATCAAGTATCAAGTCCTGGCCCTGGCAGTTCCAAATATCAAGTATCAAGTCCTGGCCCTGATGGTTCCAAGTATCAAGTATCAAGTCCTGGGCCTGGAGGTTCCAAGTATCAAGTCCTGGCTTTGGAGGTTCCATGTATCAAGTAATGGCTCTGGAGGTTCAAAGTATCAAGTCCTGCCCCTAGAGGTTCTAAGTATCAAGTCCTGGCTTTGGAGGTTCCAAGTATCAAGTCCTGGCTCTGGAGGTTCCAAGTATGAAGTCCTGGCCCTTGAGGTTCCAAGTATCATGTCCTGGCCCTAGAGGTTCAAATTATCAAGTATCAAGTCCTGGCCCTTGAGTTTCCAAGTATCAAGTCCTGGCCCTGGACGTTCGAAGTATCAAGTATCAAGTCCTGGACCTGGAGGTCCCAAGTATCAAGTCCTGGCCCTGTAGGTTTCAACTATCAAGTCCTGGCCCTGGGGGTTCCAATTATCAAGTCCTGGCTCTGGAGGTTCCAAGTATCAAGTCCTGGCTCTGGCGGATCCAAGTATCAAGTATCAAGTCCTGGCCCTAGTGGTTCCATGCAACAAGTATTAAGTCCTGGCCCTGGAGGTTCCATGTATCAAGTATCAAGTCCTGGCCCTGGAGCTTCCAACTATCAAGTATCAAATCCTGGCCCAGGAGGTTCCTAGTATCAAGTATCAAGTCCTGGCCCTGGAGGTTCGAAATATCAAGTATCAAGTCCTAGCCATGGAGGGCCCAAGTATCAAGTCCTGGCCCTGGAGGTTTCAAGTATCAAGTCCTAGCTCTGTAGGTTCCAAGTATCAAGTCCTGGCCCTGGAGGTTCGAAGTATCAAGTATCAACTCCTGGCCCTTGAGGTTCCAAGTATCAAGTCCTTGCCCTGGAGTTTCCAAGTATCAGGCCTCAACTCCTGGCCCTGAAGGTTCCAAGTATCAAGTCCCGGCTCTGGTAGTCCCAAGTATCAAGTCCTGGCCCTGGCAGTTCCAAGTATCAAGTATCAAGTATCAAATCCTGGCCCTGGAGGTTCCAAGTATCAATTATAAACTCCTGCCCTGCAGGTTCCAACTATCAAGTATCAAGTCCTGGCCCTGGAGTTTCAACGAATCGAGTTTCAAGTCCTGGCCCTGGAGGTTCGAAGTATCAAATATCAAGTCCCGGCCCTTGAGGTTCCAAGTATCAAGTCCTGGCTTTGGAGGTTCCAAGTATCAAGTAATGGCTCTGGAGGTTCAAAGTATCAAGTCCTGCCCCTAGAGGTTCCAAGTATCAAGTCCTGGCTTTGGAGGTTCCAAGTATCAAGTCCTGGCTCTGGAGGTTCCAAGTATGAAGTCCTGGCCCTTGAGGTTCCAAGTATCATGTCCTGGCCCTAGAGGTTCAAAGTATCAAGTATCAAGTCCTGGCCCTTGAGTCTCCAAGTATCAAGTCCTGGCCCTGGACGTTCGAAGTATCAAGTATCAAGTCCTGGCCCTGGGGGTTCCAAGTATCAAGTCCTGGCTCTGGAGGTTCCAAGTATCAAGTCCTGGCTCTGGCGGATCCAAGTATCAAGTATCAAGTCCTGGCCCTAGAGGTTCCATGCAACAAGTATTAAGTCCTGGCCCTGGAGGTTCCATGTATCAAGTATCAAGTCCAGGCCCTGGAGCTTCCAACTATCAAGTATCAAATCCTGGCCCAGGAGGTTCCTAGTATCAAGTATCAAGTCCTGGCCCTGGAGGTTCGAAATATCAAGTATCAAGTCCTAGCCATGGAGGGCCCAAGTATCAAGTCCTGGCCCTGGAGGTTTCAAGTATCAAGTCCTAGCTCTGTAGGTTCCAAGTATCAAGTCCTGGCCCTGGAGGTTCGAAGTATCAAGTATCAACTCCTGGCCCTTGAGGTTCCAAGTATCAAGTCCTTGCCCTGGAGTTTCCAATTATCAAGCCTCAACTCCTGGCCCTGAAGGTTCCAAGTATCAAGTCCCGGCTCTGGTTGTCCCAAGTATCAAGTCCTGGCCCTGGCAGTTCCAAGTATCAAGTATCAAGTATCAAATCCTGGCCCTGGAGGTTCCAAGTATCAATTATAAAGTCCTGCCCTGCAGGTTCCAACTATCAAGTATCAAGTCCTGGCCCTGAGTTTCAACGAATCGAGTTTCAAGTCCTGGCCCTGGAGGTTCGAAGTATCAAATATCAAGTCCCGGCCCTTGAGGTTCCAAGTACCAAGTCCTGGCTTTGGAGGTTCCACGTATCAAGTCCTGCCTCTGGAGGTTCCAAGTATCAAGTCTTGGCCCTGGATGTTCGAAGTATCAAGTATCAAGTCCTGGCCATTGAGGTTCCAAGTATCATGTCCTGGCCCTGGAGGTTCGAAGCTTCAAGTATAAAGTCCTGGCCCTTGAGGTTCCAAGTAACAATTCCTATCCCTGGAGGTCCCAAGTATCAAATCCTGGCCCTGGAGGTTCCATGTATCAAGTATCAAGTCCTGTCCCAGAAGCTTCCAAGTATCAAGTATCAAGTCCTGGCCCTGGAGGTTCCAAGGATCAAGTCCTGGCCCTTGAGGTCCCAAGTATCAAGTCCTGGCCCTGGAGGTTTCAAGTATCAAGTCCAGGCCCTGGGGGTTCTAAGTATCAAGTCCTGGCTCTGGCTGTTCCAAGTATCAATTATCAAGTCCTAGCACTGGCAGTTCCAAGTATCAAGTATCAAGTCCTGGCCCTGGAGGTTCCAAGTATCAAGTATCAAATCCTGGCCCTGGAACTTCCAAGTATCATGTATCAAGTCCTGGCCCTGGAGTTTCCAAGTATCAAGTCCTGGCCCTGGAGGTTCCAAGTATCTAGTCCTGGCCCTTGAGGTTCCAAGTATCAATTCCTGGCCCTGGAACTTCCAAGTATCAAGTATCAAGTCCTGGCCCTGGAGGTTCCAAGTATCAAGTCCTGGCCCTAGAGGTTCCAAGTATCAAGTCCTGGCCCTGGAGGTTCCAAGTATCAAGTCCTGGCTCTGGCGGTTCCAAGTATCAAGTATCAAGTCCTGGCCATGGCAGTTCCAAGTATCAAGTATCATGTCCTGGCCCTGGAGGTTCCAAGTAACAAGTCTTGGCTCTGGATGTTCCAAGTATCAAATCCTGGCTCTGGCAGTTCCAAGTATCAAGTATCAAGTCCTGGCACAGGCAGTTCCAAGTATCAAGTATCAAGTCCTAGCCCTGCCGGTTCCAAGTATCAACTATCAAGTCCTGGTCCTGGAGGTTCCAAGTATCAAGTATCAAGTCCTGGCCCTGGAGGTTCCAAGTATCAAGTATCAAGTCCTGGCCCTGGAGGTTCCAAGTATCAAGTCCTGGCTCTGGCGGTTCCAAGCATCAAGTATCAAGTCCTGGCCCTGGCAGTTCCAAGTATCAAGTATCAAGTCCTGGCCCTGATGGTTCCAAGTATCAAGTATCAAGTCCTGGGCCTGAAGGTTCCAAGTATCAAGTCCTGGCCCTGGAGGTTCCAAGTATCAAGTATCAAGTCCTGGCCCTGGAGCTTCCAAGTATCAAGAATCAAGTCCTGGCCCTGGAGGGTCCAAGTACCATGTATCAAGTCCTGGTCCTGGAGATTCCAAGTATCAAGATCTGGTCCTGCAGGTTCCAAGTATCAAGTCCTGGCTCTGGAGGTTCCAAGTCTTGACCTGGCCCTAGTGGTTCCAAGTATCGAGTCCTGGCTCTGGCAGTTCCAAGTATCAAGTCCTGGCTCTGGAGGTTCCAAGTCTTGTCCTGGCCCTGCTTGTTCCAAGTATCAAGTCCTGGCCCTGGAGTTTCCAAATATCAAGTCTCAAGTCCTGGCCATGAAGGTTCCAAGTATCAAGTCCCGACTCTGGTTGTCCCAAGTATCAAGTCCTGGCCCTGGCAGTTCCAAGTATCAAGTATCAGGTCCTAGCCTTGGCGGTTCCAAGTATCAAGTATCAAGTATCAAATCCTGGCCCTGGAAGTTCCAAGTAACAAATATCAAGTCCTGGCCCTGGAGGTTCCAACTATCAAGTATCAAGTCCTGGCCCTGGAGTTTCAACGTACCGAGTTTCAAGTCCTGGCCCTGGAGGATCGAAGTATCAAATATCAAGTCCCCGCCCTTGAGGTTCCAAGTATCAAGTACTGGCTTTGGAGGTTCCAATTATCAATTCCTGGCTCTGGAGGTTCCAAATATCAAATCCTGGCCCTGGAGGTTCCAAGTATCAAGTCCTGGCCCTGGAGGTTCCAGGTATCAAATCCTGGCTCTGAAGGATCCAAGTATCAAGTCCTAGCTCTGGAGGTTCCAAGTATCAAGTCCTGGCCCTGGAGGTTCCAAGTATCAAGTCCTGGCCCTGGAGGTTCCAGGTATCAAATCCTAGCTCTGAAGGTTCCAATTTTCAAGTCCTAGCTCTGGAGGTTCCAAGTATCAAGTCCTGGTCCTGGAGGTTCCAAGTATCAAGTCTTGGCTCTGGAGGTTCTAAGAATCAAGTCCTGGCCCTGGTGGTTCGAAGTAGCAAGTATCAAGTCCTGGCCCTGGAGGTTCCAAGCATCAAATCCTGGCTCTGGAGGTTTCAATTCTCAAGTCCTAGCTCTGGAGGTTCCAAGTATCAAGTCCTGGCTCTGGAGCTTCTAAGCATCAATCCTGGCCCTGAAGGTTCGAAGTATCAAGTATCAAGTCCTGGCCTTTGAGGTTCCAAGTATCAAGCCCTGGCTCTGGATGCTCGAAGTAGCAAGTATCAAGTCCTGGCCCTGGAGGTCCCAAGTATCAAGTCCTGACCCTGGAGGTCTCAAGTATCAAGTCCTGGCCCTGGGGGGTCCAAGTATCAAGTCCTGGCTCTGGAGTTCCAAGTATCAAGTATCAAGTCCTGGCCATGGCAGTTCCAAGTATCAAGTATCATGTCCTGGCCCTGGAGGTTCCAAGTAACAAGTCTTGGCTCTGGATGTTCCAAGTATCAAATCCTGGCTCTGGCAGTTCCAAGTATCAAGTATCAAGTCCTGGCACAGGCAGTTCCAAGTATCAAGTATCAAGTTCTAGCTCTGCCGGTTCCAAGTATCAACTATCAAGTCCTGGCCCTGGAGGTTCCAAGTATCAAGTATCAAGTCCTGGCCCTGGAGGTTCCAAGTATCAAGTATCAAGTCCTGGCCCTGGAGGTTCCAAGTATCAAGTCCTGGCCCTGGAGTTTCAACATATCAAGTTTCAAGTCCTAGCCCTGGAGGATCGAGGTATCAAATATCAAGTCCCGGCCCTTGAGGTTCCAAGTATCAATTCCTGGCCCTGGAGGTTCCAAGTAACAAATATCGAGTCCTGGCCCTGGAAGTTCCAACTAACATGTATCAAGTCCTGGCCCTGGAGTTTCAACGTACCGAGTTTCAAGTCCTGGCCCTGGAGGATCGAAGTATCAAATATCAAGTCCCGGCCCTTGAGGTTTCAAGTATCAAATCCTGGCTTTGGAGGTTCCAAGTATCAAGTCCTGGCTCTGGAGGTTCCAAGTATCAAGTCCTGGCCCTGGAGGTTCCAGGTATCAAATCCTGGCTCTGAAGGTTCCAAGTATCAAGTCCTAGCTCTGGAGGTTCCAAGTATCAAGTCCTGGCCCTGGAGGTTCGAAATATCAAGTATCAAGTCCTAGCCATGGAGGGCCCAAGTATCAAGTCCTGGCCCTGGAGGTTTCAAGTATCAAGTCCTAGCTCTGGAGGTTCCAAGTATCAAGTCCTGGCCCTGGAGGTTCGAAGTATCAAGTATCAACACCTGGCCCTTGAGGTTCCAAGTATCAAGTCCTTGCCCTGGAGTTTCCAAGTATCAAGTCTCAACTCCTGGCCCTGAAGGATCCAAGTATCAAGTCCCGGCTCTGGTTGTCCCAAGTATCAAGTCCTGGCCCTGGCAGTTCCAAGTATCAAGTATCAAGTATCAAATCCTGGCCCTGGAGGTCCCAAGTATCAAGTCCTGGCCCTGTAGGTTTCAACTATCAAGTCCTGTCTCTGGAGTTTCCAAGTATCAAGTACTGGCCCTGGAGGTTCGAAGTATCAAGTATCAACTCCTGGCCCTGGAGGTTCCATGTATCAAGTATCAAGTCCTGGCCCTGGAGCTTCCAACTATCATGTATCAAATCCTGGCCCAGGAGGTTCCTAGTATCAAGTATCAAGTCCTGGCCCCGGAGCTTCCAAATATCAAGTCCTGTCTCTGGAGTTTCCAAGTATCAAGTACTGGCCCTGGAGGTTCGAAATATCAAGTATCAAGTCCTGGCCCTTGAGGTTCCAAGTATCAAGCCCTGGCCCTGGAGGCTCGAAGCAGAAGGTATCAAGTCCTGGCCCTGGCAGTTCCAAGTATCAAGTATCAAGTCCTAGTTGTGGCGGTTCCAAGTATCAAGTATCAAGTATCAAATCCTGGCCCTGGAGGTTCCAACTATCAATTATCAAGTCCTGCCCTACAGGTTCCAACTATCATGTATCAAGTCCTAGCCCTGGAGTTTCAACGTATCGAGTTTCAAGTCCTGGCCCAGGAGGATCGAACTATCAAATATCAAGTCCCGGCCCTTGAGGTTCCAAGCACCAAGTCCTGGCTTTGGAGGTTCCAAGTATCAGGTCCTGCCTCTGGAGGTTCCAAGTATCAAGTCTTGGCCCTGGATGTTCGAAGTATCAAGTATCAAGTCCTGGCCATTGAGGTCCCAAGGATAAAGTCCTGGCCCTGGAGATTCCAACTATCAAGTACCAAGTACTGGCCCTGCAGGTTCCAAGTATCAAATATCAAGTCCTGGCCCTGGAGTTTCAACGTATCGCGTATCAAGTCCTGACCGTGGAGGTTCGAAGTATCAAATATCAAGTCCCGGCCCTTGAGGTTCCAAGTATCAAGTCCTGGCCCTGGAGGTTCAAAGTATCTAGTCCTGGCCCTTGATGTTCCAAGTATCAATTCCTGGGCCTGGAGGTTCCAAGTATCAAGTCCTGGCCCTGGAACTTCCAAGTATCAAGTATCAAGTCCTGGCCCTGGAGGTTCCAAGTATCAAGTCCTGGCCCTAGAGGTTCCAAGTATCAAGTCCTGGCCCTGGAGGTTCCAAGTATCTAGTCCTGGCTCTGGAGGTTCCAAGTATCAAGTCCTGGCCCTGGTGGTTCCAAGAATCATGTCCTGGCCCTGGAGGTTCCAAGTATCAAGTCCTGGCTCTGGCGGTTCCAAGTATCAAGTATCAAGTCCTGGCCATGGCAGTTCCAAGTATCAAGTATCATGTCCTGGCCATGGAGGTTCCAAGTATCAAGTCCTGGCCCTGGAGGTTCCAGTTATCAAATCCTGGCTCTGAAGGTTCCAAGTATCAAGTCCTAGCTCTGGAGGTTCCAAGTATCAAGTCCTGGCCCTGGCAGTTCCAAGTATCAAGTATCAAGTCCTAGCTGTGGCGGTTCCAAGTATCAAGTATCAAGTATCAAATCCTGGCCCTGGAGGTTCCAAGTATCAATTATAAAGTCCTGCCCTGAGGGTTCCAACTATCAAGTATCAAGTCCTGGCCCTGGACTTTCAACGAATCGAGTTTCAAGTCCTGGCCCTGGAGGATCGAAGTATCAAATATCAAGTCCCGGCCCTTGAGGTTCCAAGTATCAAGTCCTGGCTTTGGAGGCTCCACGTATCAAGTCCTGCCTCAGGAGGTTCCAAGTATCAAGTCTTGGCCCTGGATATTCGAAGTATCAAGTATCAAGTCCTGGCCATTGAGGTTCCAAGTATCATGTCCTGGCCCTGGAAGTTCGAAGCATCAAGTATAAAGTCCTGGCCATTGAGGTTCCAAGTATCAATTCCTATCCCTGGAGGTCCCAAGTATCAAGTCCTGGCCCTGGAGGTCCCAAGTATCAAGTCCTGGCCCTGCAGTTTCAACATATCGAGTTTCAAGTCCTGGCCCTGGAGGTTCCAAGTATCAAGTCCTGGCCCTGGAGGTTCCAGGTATCAAATCCTGGCTCTGAAGGTTCCAAGTATCAAGTCCTGGCCCTGGAGGTTCGAAGTATCAAGTATCAAGTCCTGGCCATGGGGGTTCCAAGTCTCAAGTCCTGGCCCTGGAGGTTCCAGTTTTCAAATCCTGGCTCTGAAGGTTCCAAGTATCAAGTCCTAGCTCTGGAGGTTCCAAGTATCAAGTCCAGGCCCTGGAGGTTCGAAGTATCAAGTATCAACTCCTGGCCCTTGAGGTTCCAAGTATCAAGTCCTGGCCCTGGACTTTCCAAGTATCAAGTCTCAACTCCTGGCCCTGAAGGTTCCAAGTATCAAGTCCCGGCTCTGGTTGTCCCAAGTATCAAGTCCTGGCCCTGGCAGTTCCAAGTATCAAGTATCAAGTCCTGGCCCTGGCGGTTCCAAGTATCAGGTATCAAGTCCCAGCTGTGGCGGTTCCAAGTATCAAGTATCAAGTATCAAATCCTGGCCCTGGAGGTTCCAATTATCAATTATAAAGTCCTGCCCTGAGGGTTCCAACTATCAAGTATCAAGTCCTGGCCCATGACTTTCAACGAATCGAGTTTCAAGTCCTGGCCCTGGAGGATCGATGTATCAAATATCAAGTCCCGGCCCTTGAGGTTCCAAGTGTCAAGTCCTGGCTTTGGAGGCTCCACGTATCAAGTCCTGCCTCTGGAGGTTCCAAGTATCAAGTCTTGGCCCTGGATGTTCGAAGTATCAAGTATCAAGTCCTGGCCATTGAGGTTCCAAGTATCAAGTCCTGGCCATGGCAGTTCCAAGTATCAAGTATCATGTCCTGGCCCTGGAGGTTCCAAGTAACAAGTCTTGGCTCTGGATGTTCCAAGTATCAAATCCTGGCTCTGGCAGTTCCAAGTATCAAGTATCAAGTCCTGGCACAGGCAGTTCCAAGTATCAAGTATCAAGTTCTAGCCCTGCCGGTTCCAAGTATCAACTATCAAGTCCTGGCCCTGGAGGTTCCAAGTATCAAGTATCAAGTCCTGGCCCTGGAGGTTCCAAGTATCAAGTATCAAGTCCTGGCCCTGGAGGTTCCAAGTATCAAGTCCTGGCCCTGGAGTTTCAACATATCAAGTTTCAAGTCCTAGCCCTGGAGGATCGAAGTATCAAATATCAAGTCCCGGCCCTTGAGGTTCCAAGTAACAAATATCGAGTCCTGGCCCTGGAAGTTCCAACTAACATGTATCAAGTCCTGGCCCTGGAGTTTCAACGTACCGAGTTTCAAGTCCTGGCCCTGGAGGATCGAAGTATCAAATATCAAGTCCCGGCCCTTGAGGTTTCAAGTATCAAATCCTGGCTTTGGAGGTTCCAAGTATCAAGTCCTGGCTCTGGAGGTTCCAAGTATCAAGTCCTGGCCCTGGAGGTTCCAGGTATCAAATCCTGGCTCTGAAGGTTCCAAGTATCAAGTCCTAGCTCTGGAGGTTCCAAGTATCAAGTCCTGGCCCTGGAGGTTCGAAATATCAAGTATCAAGTCCTAGCCATGGAGGGCCCAAGTATCAAGTCCTGGCCCTGGAGGTTTCAAGTATCAAGTCCTAGCTCTGGAGGTTCCAAGTATCAAGTCCTGGCCCTGGAGGTTCGAAGTATCAAGTATCAACACCTGGCCCTTGAGGTTCCAAGTATCAAGTCCTTGCCCTGGAGTTTCCAAGTATCAAGTCTCAACTCCTGGCCCTGAAGGATCCAAGTATCAAGTCCCGGCTCTGGTTGTCCCAAGTATCAAGTCCTGGCCCTGGCAGTTCCAAGTATCAAGTATCAAGTATCAAATCCTGGCCCTGGAGGTCCCAAGTATCAAGTCCTGGCCCTGTAGGTTTCAACTATCAAGTCCTGGCCCTGGGGGTTCCAAGTATCAAGTCCTGGCTCTGGAGGTTCCAAGTATCAAGTCCTGGCTCTGGCGGATCCAAGTATCAAGTATCAAGTCCTGGCCCCAGAGGTTCCATGTATCAAGTATCAAGTCCTGGCCCTGGAGCTTCCAACTATCAAGTATCAAATCCTGGCCCAGGAGGTTCCTAGTATCAAGTATCAAGTCCTGGCCCCGGAGCTTCCAAATATCAAGTCCTGTCTCTGGAGTTTCCAAGTATCAAGTACTGGCCCTGGAGGTTCGAAATATCAAGTATCAAGTCCTGGCCCTTGAGGTTCCAAGTATCAAGCCCTGGCCCTGGAGGCTCGAAGTAGAAGGTATCAAGTCCTGGCCCTGGAGGTTCCAAGTATCAAATCCTGGCTCTGGAGGTTCCAAATATCAAGTCCTAGCTCTGGAGGTTCCAAGTATCAAGTCCTGGCCCTGGAGGTTTCAAGTATCAAGTATTAATTCCTGGCCCTGGAGGTTCTAAGTATCAAGTCCTGGCTCTGGCGGTTCGAAGTATCAAGTCCTGGCTCTGGAGGTTCCAAGTATCAAGTCCTGGCTCTGGCGGTTCCAAGCATCAAGTATCAAGTCCTGGCCCTGGCAGTTCCAAGTATCAAGTATCAAGTCCTGGCCCTGGAGGTTCCAAGCATCAAATCCTGGCTCTGGAGGTTTCAATTCTCAAGTCCTAGCTCTGGAGGTTCCAAGTATCAAGTCCTGGCTCTGGAGCTTCTAAGCATCAATCCTGGCCCTGAAGGTTCGAAGTATCAAGTATCAAGTCCTGGCCTTTGAGGTTCCAAGTATCAAGTCCTGGCCCTGGAGGTTTCAAGTATCAAGTATTAATTCCTGGCCCTGGAGGTTCTAAGTATCAAGTCCTGGCTCTGGCGGTTCGAAGTATCAAGTCCTGGCTCTGGAGGTTCCAAGTATCAAGTCCTGGCTCTGGCTGTTCCAAGCATCAAGTATCAAGTCCTGGCCCTGGCAGTTCCAAGTATCAAGTATCAAGACCTGGCCCTGGAGGTTCCAAGCATCAAATCCTGGCTCTGGAGGTTTCAATTCTCAAGTCCTAGCTCTGGAGGTTCCAAGTATCAAGTCCTGGCTCTGGAGCTTCTAAGCATCAATCCTGGCCCTGAAGGTTCGAAGTATCAAGTATCAAGTCCTGGCCTTTCAGGTTCCAAGTATCAAGTCCTGGCCCTGGAGGTTTCAAGTATCAAGTCCTGGCTCTGGCGGTTCCAAGCATCAAGTATCAAGTCCTGGCCCTGGCAGTTCCAAGTATCAAGTATCAAGTCCTGGCCCTGGAGGTTCCAAGCATCAAATCCTGGCTCTGGAGGTTTCAATTCTCAAGTCCTAGCTCTGGAGGTTCCAAGTATCAAGTCCTGGCTCTGGAGCTTCTAAGCATCAATCCTGGCCCTGAAGGTTCGAAGTATCAAGTATCAAGTCCTGGCCTTTAAGGTTCCAACTATCAAGCCCTGGCTCTGGAGGCTCGAAGTAGCAAGTATCAAGTCCTGGCCCTGGAGGTCCCAAGTATCAAGTCCTGACCCTGGAGGTCTCAAGTATCAAGTCCTGGCCCTGGGTGTTCCAAGTATCAAGTCCTGGCTCTGGAGTTCCAAGTATCAAGTATCAAGTCCTGGCCATGGCAGTTCCAAGTATCAAGTATCATGTCCTGGCCCTGGAGGTTCCAAGTAACAAGTCTTGGCTCTGGATGTTCCAAGTATCAAATCCTGGCTCTGGCAGTTCCAAGTATCAAGTATCAAGTCCTGGCACAGGCAGTTCCAAGTATCAAGTATCAAGTCCTAGCCCTGCCGGTTCCAAGTATCAACTATCAAGTCCTGGCCCTGGAGGTTCCAAGTATCAAGTATCAAGTCCTGGCCCTGGAGGTTCCAAGTATCAAGAATCAAGTCCTGGCCCTGGAGGTTCCAAGTATCAAGTCCTGGCCCTGGAGTTTCAACATATCGAGTTTCAAGTCCTAGCCCTGGAGGATCGAAGTATCAAATATCAACTCCCGGCCCTTGAGGTTCCAAGAATCAAATCCTGGCCCTGGAGGTTCCAAGTAACAAATATCAAGTCCTGGCCCTGGAAGCTCCAACTATCAAGTATCAAGTCCTGGCCCTGGAGTTTCAACGTACCGAGTTTCAAGTCCTGGCCCTGGAGGATCGAAGTGTCAAATATCAAGTCCCGGCCCTTGAGGTTTCAAGTATCAAATCCTGGCTTTGGAGGTTCCAAGTATCAAGTCCTGGCTCTGGAGGTTCCAAGTATCAAGTCCTGGCCCTGGAGGTTCCAGGTATCAAATCCTGGCTCTGAAGGTTCCAAGTATCAAGTCCTAGCTCTGGAGGTTCCAAGTATCAAGTCCTGGCCCTGGAGGTTCGAAATATCAAGTATCAAGTCCTAGCCATGTAGGGCCCAAGTATCAAGTCCTGGCCCTGGAGGTTTCAAGTATCAAGTCCTAGCTCTGGAGGTTCCAAGTATCAAGTCTCAACTCCTGGCCCTGAAGGATCCAAGTATCAAGTCCCGGCTCTGGTTGTCCCAAGTATCAAGTCCTGGCCCTGGCAGTTCCAAGTATCAAGTATCAAGTATCAAATCCTGGCCCTGGAGGTCCCAAGTATCAAGTCCTGGCCCTGTAGGTTTCAACTATCAAGTCCTGGCCCTGGGGGTTCCAAGTATCAAGTCCTGGCTCTGGAGGTTCCAAGTATCAAGTCCTGGCCCTAGGGTTTCCATGCAACAAGTATTAAGTCCTGGCCCTGGAGGTTCCATGTATCAAGTATCAAGTCCTGGCCCTGGAGCTTCCAACTATCAAGTATCAAATCCTGGCCCAGGAGGTTCCTAGTATCAAGTATCAAGTCCTGGCCCCGGAGCTTCCAAATATCAAGTCCTGTCTCTGGAGTTTCCAAGTATCAAGTACTGGCCCTGGAGGTTCGAAATATCAAGTATCAAGTCCTGGCCCTTGAGGTTCCAAGTATCAAGTCCTGGCCCTAGGGTTTCCATGCAACAAGTATTAAGTCCTGGCCCTGGAGGTTCCATGTATCAAGTATCAAGTCCTGGCCCTGGAGCTTCCAACTATCAAGTATCAAATCCTGGCCCAGGAGGTTCCTAGTATCAAGTATCAAGTCCTGGCCCCGGAGCTTCCAAATATCAAGTCCTGTCTCTGGAGTTTCCAACTATCAAGTACTGGCCCTGGAGGTTCGAAATATCAAGTATCAAGTCCTGGCCCTTGAGGTTCCAAGTATCAAGCCCTGGCCCTGGAGGCTCGAAGTAGAAGGTATCAAGTCCTGGCCCTGGAGGTTCCAAGTATCAAATCCTGGCTCTGGAGGTTCCAAATATCAAGTCCTAGCTCTGGAGGTTCCAAGTATCAAGTCCTGGCCCTGGAGGTTCCAAGTATCAAGTATTAATTCCTGGCCCTGGAGGTTCTAAGTATCAAGTACTGGCTCTGGCGGTTCGAAGTATCAAGTCCTGGCTCTGGAGGTTCCAAGTATCAAGTCCTGGCTCTGGCGGTTCCAAGCATCAAGTATCAAGTCCTGGCCCTGGCAGTTCCAAGTATCAAGTATCAAGTCCTGGCCCTGATGGTTCCAAGTATCAAGTATCAAGTCCTGGGCCTGGAGGTTCCAAGTATCAAGTCCTGGCCCTGGAGGTTCCAAGTATCAAGTATCAAGTCCTGGCCCTGGAGCTTCCAAGTATCAAGTCCTGGCTCTGACGGTTCCAAATATCAAGTCCTGGTTCTGGAGGTTCCAAGTATCTAGTCCTGGCTCTGGCTTTTCCAAGTATCAAGTATCAAGCCCTGGCCCTTGAGGTTCCAGGTATCAAGTCCTGGCTTTGGAGGTTCCAAGTATCAAGTAATGGCTCTGGAGGTTCCAAGTATCAAGTCCTGGCCCTGGAGGTTCGAAATATCAAGTATCAAGTCCTAGCCATGGAGGGCCCAAGTATCAAGTCCTGGCCCTGGAGGTTTCAAGTATCAAGTCCTAGCTCTGGAGGTTCCAAGTATCAAGTCCTGGCCCTGGAGGTTCGAAGTATCAAGTATCAACTCCTGGCCCTTGAGGTTCCAAGTATAAAGTCCTTGCCCTGGAGTTTCCAAGTATCAAGTCTCAACTCCTGGCCCTGAAGGATCCAAGTATCAAGTCCCGGCTCTGGTTGTCCCAAGTATCAAGTCCTGGCCCTGGCAGTTCCAAGTATCAAGTATCAAGTATCAAATCCTGGCCCTGGAGGTCCCAAGTATCAAGTCCTGGCCCTGTAGGTTTCAACTATCAAGTCCTGGCCCTGGGGGTTCCAAGTATCAAGTCCTGGCTCTGGAGGTTCCAAGTATCAAGTCCTGGCTCTGGCGGATCCAAGTATCAAGTATCAAGTCCTGGCCCTAGGGTTTCCATGCAACAAGTATTAAGTCCTGGCCCTGGAGGTTCCATGTATCAAGTATCAAGTCCTGGCCCTGGAGCTTCCAACTATCAAGTATCAAATCCTGGCCCAGGAGGTTCCTAGTATCAAGTATCAAGTCCTGGCCCCGGAGCTTCCAAATATCAAGTCCTGTCTCTGGAGTTTCCAAGTATCAAGTACTGGCCCTGGAGGTTCGAAATATCAAGTATCAAGTCCTGGCCCTTGAGGTTCCAAGTATCAAGCCCTGGCCCTGGAGGCTCGAAGTAGAAGGTATCAAGTCCTGGCCCTGGAGGTTCCAAGTATCAAATCCTGGCTCTGGAGGTTCCAAATATCAAGTCCTAGCTCTGGAGGTTCCAAGTATCAAGTCCTGGCCCTGGAGGTTCCAAGTATCAAGTATTAATTCCTGGCCCTGGAGGTTCTAAGTATCAAGTCCTGGCTCTGGCAGTTCGAAGTATCAAGTCCTGGCTCTGGAGGTTCCAAGTATCAAGTCCTGGCTCTGGCGGTTCGAAGCATCAAGTATCAAGTCCTGGCCCTGGCAGTTCCAAGTATCAAGTATCAAGTCCTGGCCCTGATGGTTCCAAGTATCAAGTATCATGTCCTGGGTCTGGAGGTTCCAAGTATCAAGTCTTGGCCCTGGAGCTTCCAAGTATCAAGTCCTGGCTCTGACGGTTCCAAATATCAAGTCCTGGTTCTGGAGGTTCCAAGTATCTAGTCCTGGCTCTGGCTTTTCCAAGTATCAAGTATCAAGTCCTGGCCCTGGCTGTTCCAAGTATCAATTCCTGGCTCTGGAGGTTCCAAGAATCAACTCCCAGCCCTGGAGTTTCGAAGTATCAAGTATCAACTCCTGGCCCTTGAGGTTCCAAGTATAAAGTCCTTGCCCTGGAGTTTCCAAGTATCAAGTCTCAACTCCTGGCCCTGAAGGATCCAAGTATCAAGTCCCGGCTCTGGTTGTCCCAAGTATCAAGTCCTGACCCTGGCAGTTCCAAGTATCAAGTATCAAGTATCAAATCCTGGCCCTGGAGGTCCCAAGTATCAAGTCCTGGCCCTGTAGGTTTCAACTATCAAGTCCTGGCCCTGGGGGTTCCAAGTATCAAGTCCTGGCTCTGGAGGTTCCAAGTATCAAGTCCTGGCTCTGGCGGATCCAAGTATCAAGTATCAAGTCCTGGCCCTAGGGTTTCCATGCAACAAGTATTAAGTCCTGGCCCTGGAGGTTCCATGTATCAAGTATCAAGTCCTGGCCCTGGAGCTTCCAACTATCAAGTATCAAATCCTGGCCCAGGAGGTTCCTAGTATCAAGTATCAAGTCCTGGCCCCGGAGCTTCCAAATATCAAGTCCTGTCTCTGGAGTTTCCAAGTATCAAGTACTGGCCCTGGAGGTTCGAAATATCAAGTATCAAGTCCTGGCCCTTGAGGTTCCAAGTATCAAGCCCTGGCCCTGGAGGCTCGAAGTAGAAGGTATCAAGTCCTGGCCCTGGAGGTTCCAAGTATCAAATCCTGGCTCTGGAGGTTCCAAATATCAAGTCCTAGCTCTGGAGGTTCCAAGGATCAAGTCCTGGCCCTGGAGGTTCCAAGTATCAAGTATTAATTCCTGGCCCTGGAGGTTCTAAGTATCAAGTCCTGGCTCTGGCGGTTCGAAGTATCAAGTCCTGGCTCTGGAGGTTCCAAGTATCAAGTCCTGGCTCTGGCGGTTCCAAGCATCAAGTATCAAGTCCTGGCCCTGGCAGTTCCAAGTATCAAGTATCAAGTCCTGGCCCTGATGGTTCCAAGTATCAAGTATCAAGTCCTGGGCCTGGAGGTTCCAAGTATCAAGTCCTGGCCCTGGAGGTTCCAAGTATCAAGTATCAAGTCCTGGCCCTGGAGCTTCCAAGTATCAAGTCCTGGCTCTGACGGTTCCAAATATCAAGTCCTGGTTCTGGAGGTTCCAAGAATCTAGTCCTGGCTCTGGCTTTTCCAAGTATCAAGTATCAAGCCCTGGCCCTTGAGGTTCCAGGTATCAAGTCCTGGCTTTGGAGGTTCCAAGTATCAAGTAATGGCTCTGGAGGTTCCAAGTATCAAGTCCTGGCCCTGGAGGTTCGAAATATCAAGTATCAAGTCCTAGCCATGGAGGGCCCAAGTATCAAGTCCTGGCCCTGGAGGTTTCAAGTATCAAGTCCTAGCTCTGGAGGTTCCAAGTATCAAGTCCTGGCCCTGGAGGTTCGAAGTATCAAGTATCAACTCCTGGCCCTTGAGGTTCCAAGTATAAAGTCCTTGCCCTGGAGTTTCCAAGAATCAAGTCTCAACTCCTGGCCCTGAAGGATCCAAGTATCAAGTCCCGGCTCTGGTTGTCCCAAGTATCAAGTCCTGACCCTGGCAGTTCCAAGTATCAAGTATCAAGTATCAAATCCTGGCCCTGGAGGTCCCAAGTATCAAGTATCAAGTCCTGGCCCTGGAGCTTCCAACTATCAAGTATCAAATCCTGGCCCAGGAGGTTCCTAGTATCAAGTATCAAGTCCTGGTCCCGGAGCTTCCAAATATCAAGTCCTGTCTCTGGAGTTTCCAAGTATCAAGTACTGGCCCTGGAGGTTCGAAATATCAAGTATCAAGTCCTGGCCCTTGAGGTTCCAAGTATCAAGCCCTGGCCCTGGAGGCTCGAAGTAGAAGGTATCAAGTCCTGGCCCTGGAGGTTCCAAGTATCAAATCCTGGCTCTGGAGGTTCCAAATATCAAGTCCTAGCTCTGGAGGTTCCAAGTATCAATTCCTGGCTCTGGAGGTTCCAAGAATCAACTCCCAGCCCTGGAGTTTCGAAGTATCAAGTATCAACTCCTGGCCCTTGAGGTTCCAAGTATAAAGTCCTTGCCCTGGAGTTTCCAAGTATCAAGTCTCAACTCCTGGCCCTGAAGGATCCAAGTATCAAGTCCCGGCTCTGGTTGTCCCAAGTATCAAGTCCTGACCCTGGCAGTTCCAAGTATCAAGTATCAAGTATCAAATCCTGGCCCTGGAGGTCCCAAGTATCAAGTCCTGGCCCTGTAGGTTTCAACTATCAAGTCCTGGCCCTGGGGGTTCCAAGTATCAAGTCCTGGCTCTGGAGGTTCCAAGTATCAAGTCCTGGCTCTGGCGGATCCAAGTATCAAGTATCAAGTCCTGGCCCTAGGGTTTCCATGCAACAAGTATTAAGTCCTGGCCCTGGAGGTTCCATGTATCAAGTATCAAGTCCTGGCCCTGGAGCTTCCAACTATCAAGTATCAAATCCTGGCCCAGGAGGTTCCTAGTATCAAGTATCAAGTCCTGGCCCCGGAGCTTCCAAATATCAAGTCCTGTCTCTGGAGTTTCCAAGTATCAAGTACTGGCCCTGGAGGTTCGAAATATCAAGTATCAAGTCCTGGCCCTTGAGGTTCCAAGTATCAAGCCCTGGCCCTGGAGGCTCGAAGTAGAAGGTATCAAGTCCTGGCCCTGGAGGTTCCAAGTATCAAATCCTGGCTCTGGAGGTTCCAAATATCAAGTCCTAGCTCTGGAGGTTCCAAGGATCAAGTCCTGGCCCTGGAGGTTCCAAGTATCAAGTATTAATTCCTGGCCCTGGAGGTTCTAAGTATCAAGTCCTGGCTCTGGCGGTTCGAAGTATCAAGTCCTGGCTCTGGAGGTTCCAAGTATCAAGTCCTGGCTCTGGCGGTTCCAAGCATCAAGTATCAAGTCCTGGCCCTGGCAGTTCCAAGTATCAAGTATCAAGTCCTGGCCCTGATGGTTCCAAGTATCAAGTATCAAGTCCTGGGCCTGGAGATTCCAAGTATCAAGTCCTGGCCCTGGAGGTTCCAAGTATCAAGTATCAAGTCCTGGCCCTGGAGCTTCCAAGTATCAAGTCCTGGCTCTGACGGTTCCAAATATCAAGTCCTGGTTCTGGAGGTTCCAAGAATCTAGTCCTGGCTCTGGCTTTTCCAAGTATCAAGTATCAAGCCCTGGCCCTTGAGGTTCCAGGTATCAAGTCCTGGCTTTGGAGGTTCCAAGTATCAAGTAATGGCTCTGGAGGTTCCAAGTATCAAGTCCTGGCCCTGGAGGTTCGAAATATCAAGTATCAAGTCCTAGCCATGGAGGGCCCAAGTATCAAGTCCTGGCCCTGGAGGTTTCAAGTATCAAGTCCTAGCTCTGGAGGTTCCAAGTATCAAGTCCTGGCCCTGGAGGTTCGAAGTATCAAGTATCAACTCCTGGCCCTTGAGGTTCCAAGTATAAAGTCCTTGCCCTGGAGTTTCCAAGTATCAAGTCTCAACTCCTGGCCCTGAAGGATCCAAGTATCAAGTCCCGGCTCTGGTTGTCCCAAGTATCAAGTCCTGACCCTGGCAGTTCCAAGTATCAAGTATCAAGTATCAAATCCTGGCCCTGGAGGTCCCAAGTATCAAGTATCAAGTCCTGGCCCTGGAGCTTCCAACTATCAAGTATCAAATCCTGGCCCAGGAGGTTCCTAGTATCAAGTATCAAGTCCTGGTCCCGGAGCTTCCAAATATCAAGTCCTGTCTCTGGAGTTTCCAAGTATCAAGTACTGGCCCTGGAGGTTCGAAATATCAAGTATCAAGTCCTGGCCCTTGAGGTTCCAAGTATCAAGCCCTGGCCCTGGAGGCTCGAAGTAGAAGGTATCAAGTCCTGGCCCTGGAGGTTCCAAGTATCAAATCCTGGCTCTGGAGGTTCCAAATATCAAGTCCTAGCTCTGGAGGTTCCAAGTATCAAGTCCTGGCCCTGGAGGTTCCAAGTATCAAGTATTAATTCCTGGCCCTGGAGGTTCTAAGTATCAAGTCCTGGCTCTGGCGGTTCGAAGTATCAAGTCCTGGCTCTGGAGGTTCCAAGTATCAAGTCCTGGCTCTGGCGGTTCCAAGCATCAAGTATCAAGTCCTGGCCCTGGCAGTTCCAAGTATCAAGTATCAAGTCCTGGCCCTGATGGTTCCAAGTATCAAGTATCAAGTCCTGGGCCTGGAGGTTCCAAGTATCAAGTCCTGGCCCTGGAGGTTCCAAGTATCAAGTATCAAGTCCTGGCCCTGGAGCTTCCAAGTATCAAGTCCTGGCTCTGACGGTTCCAAATATCAAGTCCTGGTTCTGGAGGTTCCAAGTATCTAGTCCTGGCTCTGGCTTTTCCAAGTATCAAGTATCAAGTCCTGGCCCTGGCTGTTCCAAGTATCAATTCCTGGCTCTGGAGGTTCCAAGAATCAACTCCTAGCCCTGGAGTTTCGAAGTATAAAGTATCAACTCCTGGCCCTTGAGGTTCCAAGTATAAAGTCCTTGCCCTGGAGTTTCCAAGTATCAAGTCTCAACTCCTGGCCCTGAAGGATCCAAGTATCAAGTCCCGGCTCTGGTTGTCCCAAGTATCAAGTCCTGGCCCTGGCAGTTCCAAGTATCAAGTATCAAGTATCAAATCCTGGCCCTGGAGGTCCCAAGTATCAAGTCCTGGCCCTGTAGGTTTCAACTATCAAGTCCTGGCCCTGGGGGTTCCAAGTATCAAGTCCTGGCTCTGGAGGTTCCAAGTATCAAGTCCTGGCTCTGGCGGATCCAAGTATCAAGTATCAAGTCCTGGCCCTAGGGTTTCCATGCAAAAAGTATTAAGTCCTGGCCCTGGAGGTTCCATGTATCAAGTATCAAGTCCTGGCCCTGGAGCTTCCAACTATCAAGTATCAAATCCTGGCCCAGGAGGTTCCTAGTATCAAGTATCAAGTCCTGGCCCCGGAGCTTCCAAATATCAAGTCCTGTCTCTGGAGTTTCCAAGTATCAAGTACTGGCCCTGGAGGTTCGAAATATCAAGTATCAAGTCCTGGCCCTTGAGGTTCCAAGTATCAAGCCCTGGCCCTGGAGGCTCGAAGTAGAAGGTATCAAGTCCTGGCCCTGGAGGTTCCAAGTATCAAATCCTGGCTCTGGAGGTTCCAAATATCAAGTCCTAGCTCTGGAGGTTCCAAGTATCAAGTCCTGGCCCTGGAGGTTCCAAGTATCAAGTATTAATTCCTGGCCCTGGAGGTTCTAAGTATCAAGTCCTGGCTCTGGCGGTTCGAAGTATCAAGTCCTGGCTCTGGAGGTTCCAAGTATCAAGTATCAAGTCCTGGCCCTGGCAGTTCCAAGTATCAAGTATCAAGTCCTGGCCCTGGCTGTTCCAAGTATCAATTCCTGGCTCTGGAGGTTCCAAGAATCAACTCCTAGCCCTGGAGTTTCGAAGTATCAAGTATCAAGCCCTGGCCCTTGAGGTTCCAGGTATCAAGTCCTGGCTTTGGAGGTTCCAAGTATCAAGTAATGGCTCTGGAGGTTCAAAGTATCAAGTCCTGCCCCTAGAGGTTCCAAGTATCAAGTCCTGGCTTTGGAGGTTCCAAGTATCAAGTCCTGGCTCTGGAGGTTCCAAGTATGAAGTCCTGGCCCTTGAGGTTCCAAGTATCATGTCCTGGCCCTAGAGGTTCAAAGTATCAAGTATCAAGTCCTGGCCCTTGAGTTTCCAAGTATCAAGTCCTGGCCCTGGACGTTCGAAGTATCAAGTATCAAGTCCTGGCCCTGGGGGTTCCAAGTATCAAGTCCTGGCTCTGGAGGTTCCAAGTATCAAGTCCTGGCTCTGGCGGATCCAAGTATCAAGTATCAAGTCCTGGCCCTAGAGGTTCCATGCAACAAGTATTAAGTCCTGGCCCTGGAGGTTCCATGTATCAAGTATCAAGTCCTGGCCCTGGAGCTTCCAACTATCAAGTATCAAATCCTGGCCCAGGAGGTTCCTAGTGTCAAGTATCAAGTCCTGGCCCCGGAGCTTCCAAATATCAAGTCCTGTCTCTGGAGTTTCCAAGTATCAAGTACTGGCCCTGGAGGTTCGAAATATCAAGTATCAAGTCCTGGCCCTTGAGGTTCCAAGTATCAAGCCCTGGCCCTGGAGGCTCGAAGTAGAAGGTATCAAGTCCTGGCCCTGGAGGTTCCAAGTATCAAGTATTAATTCCTGGCCCTGGAGGTTCTAAGTATCAATTCCTGGCTCTGGCGGTTCGTAGTATCAAGTCCTGGCTCTGGAGGTTCCAAGTATCAAGTCCTGGCTCTGGCGGTTCCAAGCATCAAGTATCAAGTCCTGGCCCTGGCAGTTCCAAGTATCAAGTATCAAGTCCTGGCCCTGATGGTTCCAAGTATCAAGTATCAAGTCCTGGGCCTGGAGGTTCCAAGTATCAAGTCCTGGCCCTGGAGGTTCCAAGCATCAAGTATCAAGTCCTGGCCCTGGAGCTTCCAAGTATCAAGTCCTGGCTCTGACGGTTCCAAATATCAAGTCCTGGTTCTGGAGGTTCCAAGTATCTAGTCCTGGCTCTGGCTTTTCCAAGTATCAAGTATCAAGTCCTGGCCCTGGCTGTTCCAAGTATCAATTTCTGGCTCTGGAGGTTCCAAGAATCAACTCCTAGCCCTGGAGTTTCGAAGTATCAAGTATCAAGTCCTGGCCCTTGAGGTTCCAAGTATCAAGTCCTGGCTTTGGAGGTTCCAAGTATCAAGTAATGGCTCTGGAGGTTCAAAGTATCAAGTCCTGCCCCTAGAGGTTCCAAGTATCAAGTCCTGGCTTTGGAGGTTCCAAGTATCAAGTCCTGGCTCTGGAGGTTCCAAGTATGAAGTCCTGGCCCTTGAGGTTCCAAGTATCATGTCCTGGCCCTAGAGGTTCAAAGTATCAAGTATCAAGTCCTGGCCCTTGAGTTTCCAAGTATCAAGTCCTGGCCCTGGACGTTCGAAGTATCAAGTATCAAGTCCTGGCCCTGGAGGTCCCAAGTATCAAGTCCTGGCCCTGTAGGTTTCAACTATCAAGTCCTGGCCCTGGGGGTTCCAATTATCAAGTCCTGGCTCTGGAGGTTCCAAGTATCAAGTCCTGGCTCTGGCGGATCCAAGTATCAAGTATCAAGTCCTGGCCCTAGAGGTTCCATGCAACAAGAATTAAGTCCTGGCCCTGGAGGTTCCATGTATCAAGTATCAAGTCCTGGCCCTGGAGCTTCCAACTATCAAGTATCAAATCCTGCCCAGGAGGTTCATAGTATCAAGTATCAAGTCCTGGCTCTGGAGGTTCCAAGTATCAAGTCCTGGCTCTGGCGGATCCAAGTATCAAGTATCAAGTCCTGGCCCTAGAGGTTCCATGTAACAAGTATCAAGTCCTGGCCCCGGAGCTTCAAAATATCAAGTCCTGTCTCTGGAGTTTCCAAGTATCAAGTACTGGCCCTGGAGGTTAGAAATATCAAGTATCAAGTCCTGGCCCTTGAGGTTCCAAGTATCAAGCCCTGGCCCTGGAGGCTCGAAGTAGAAGGTATCAAGTCCTGGCCCTGGAGGTTCCAAGTATCAAGTCCTGGCCCTGGAGTTTCCAAGTATCAAATACTAGCTCTGGAGGTTCCAAATATCAAGTCCTAGCTCTGGAGGTTCCAAGTATCAAGTCCTGGCCCCGGAGGTTCCAAGTATCAAGTATTAATTCCTGGCCCTGGAGGTTCCAAGTATCAAGTCCTGGCTCTGGTGGTTCGAAGTATCAAGTCCTGGCTCTGGAGGTTCCAAGTATCAAGTCCTGGCTCTGGCGATTCCAAGCATCAAGTATCAAGTCCTGGCCCTGGCTGTTCCAAGTATCAATTCCTGGCTCTGGAGGGTCCAAGAATCAACTCCTAGCCCTGGAGTTTCGAAGTATCAAGTATCAAGCCCTGGCCCTTGAGGTTCCAGGTATCAAGTCCTGGCTTTGGAGGTTCCAAGTATCAAGTAATGGCTCTGGAGGTTCAAAGTATCAAGTCCTGCCCCTAGAGGTTCCAAGTATCAAGTCCTGGCTTTGGAGGTTCCAAGTATCAAGTCCTGGCTCTCGAGGTTCCAAGTATGAAGTCCTGGCCCTTGAGGTTCCAAGTATCATGTCCTGGCCCTAGAGGTTCAAAGTATCAAGTATCAAGTCCTGGCCCTTGAGTTTCCAAGTATCAAGTCCTGGCCCTGGACGTTCGAAGTATCAAGTATCAAGTCCTGGCCCTGGAGGTCCCAAGTATCAAGTCCTGGCCCTGTAGGTTTCAACTATCAAGTCCTGGCCCTGGGGGTTCCAAGTATCAAGTCCTGGCTCTGGAGGTTCCAAGTATCAAGTCCTGGCTCTGGCGGATCCAAGTATCAAGTATCAAGTCCTGGCCCTAGAGGTTCCATGCAACAAGTATTAAGTCCTGGCCCTGGAGGTTCCATGTATCAAGTATCAAGTCCTGGCCCTGGAGCTTCCAACTATCAAGTATCAAATCCTGGCCCAGGAGGTTCCTAGTGTCAAGTATCAAGTCCTGGCCCCGGAGCTTCCAAATATCAAGTCCTGTCTCTGGAGTTTCCAAGTATCAAGTACTGGCCCTGGAGGTTCGAAATATCAAGTATCAAGTCCTGGCCCTTGAGGTTCCAAGTATCAAGCCCTGGCCCTGGAGGCTCGAAGTAGAAGGTATCAAGTCCTGGCCCTGGAGGTTCCAAGTATCAAGTATTAATTCCAGGCCCTGGAGGTTCTAAGTATCAATTCCTGGCTCTGGCGGTTCGTAGTATCAAGTCCTGGCTCTGGAGGTTCCAAGTATCAAGTCCTGGCTCTGGCGGTTCCAAGCATCAAGTATCAAGTCCTGGCCCTGGCAGTTCCAAGTATCAAGTATCAAGTCCTGGCCCTGATGGTTCCAAGTATCAAGTATCAAGTCCTGGGCCTGGAGGCTCCAAGTATCAAGTCCTGGCCCTGGAGGTTCCAAGCATCAAGTATCAAGTCCTGGCCCTGGAGCTTCCAAGTATCAAGTCCTGGCTCTGACGGTTCCAAATATCAAGTCCTGGTTCTGGAGGTTCCAAGTATCTAGTCCTGGCTCTGGCTTTTCCAAGTATCAAGTATCAAGTCCTGGCCCTGGCTGTTCCAAGTATCAATTCCTGGCTCTGGAGGTTCCAAGAATCAACTCCTAGCCCTGGAGTTTCGAAGTATCAAGTATCAAGTCCTGGCCCTTGAGGTTCCAAGTATCAAGTCCTGGCTTTGGAGGTTCCAAGTATCAAGTAATGGCTCTGGAGGTTCAAAGTATCAAGTCCTGCCCCTAGAGGTTCCAAGTATCAAGTCCTGGCTTTGGAGGTTCCAAGTATCAAGTCCTGGCTCTGGAGGTTCCAAGTATGAAGTCCTGGCCCTTGAGGTTCCAAGTATCATGTCCTGGCCCTAGAGGTTCAAAGTATCAAGTATCAAGTCCTGGCCCTTGAGTTTCCAAGTATCAAGTCCTGGCCCTGGACGTTCGAAGTATCAAGTATCAAGTCCTGGCCCTGGAGGTCCCAAGTATCAAGTCCTGGCCCTGTGGGTTTCAACTATCAAGTCCTGGCCCTGGGGGTTCCAAGTATCAAGTCCTGGCTCTGGGGGTTCCAAGTATCAAGTCCTGGCTCTGGCGGATCCAAGTATCAAGTATCAAGTCCTGGCCCTAGAGGTTCCATGCAACAAGTATTAAGTCCTGGCCCTGGAGGTTCCATGTATCAAGTATCAAGTCCTGGCCCTGGAGCTTCCAACTATCAAGTATCAAATCCTGCCCAGGAGGTTCATAGTATCAAGTATCAAGTCCTGGCTCTGGAGGTTCCAAGTATCAAGTCCTGGCTCTGGCGGATCCAAGTATCAAGTATCAAGTCCTGGCCCTAGAGGTTCCATGTAACAAGTATCAAGTCCTGGCCCCGGAGCTTCAAAATATCAAGTCCTGTCTCTGGAGTTTCCAAGTATCAAGTACTGGCCCTGGAGGTTAGAAATATCAAGTATCAAGTCCTGGCCCTTGAGGTTCCAAGTATCAAGCCCTGGCCCTGGAGGCTCGAAGTAGAAGGTATCAAGTCCTGGCCCTGGAGGTTCCAAGTATCAAGTCCTGGCCCTGAAGTTTCCAAGTATCAAATACTAGCTCTGGAGGTTCCAAATATCAAGTCCTAGCTCTGGAGGTTCCAAGTATCAAGTCCTGGCCCCGGAGGTTCCAAGTATCAAGTATTAATTCCTGGCCCTGGAGGTTCCAAGTATCAAGTCCTGGCTCTGGTGGTTCGAAGTATCAAGTCCTGGCTCTGGAGGTTCCAAGTATCAAGTCCTGGCTCTGGCGGTTCCAAGCATCAAGTATCAATTCCTGGCCCTGGCAGTTCCAAGTATCAAGTATCAAGTCCTGGCCCTGATGGTTCCAAGTATCAAGTATCAAGTCCTGGCCCTGGAGGTTCAAAGCATTAAGTATCAAGTCCTGGCCCTGGAGGTTCCAAGTATCAAGTATCAAGTCCTGGCCCTGGAGGTTGCAAGTATCAAGTCCTGGCCCTGGAGGTTCCAAGTATCAAGTGCATGCCCTGTAGGTTCCAAGTATGAACTCCTGGCTCTAGCGGTTCCAAGTATCAAGTATCAAGTCCTGGTCCTGGCAGTTCCAAGTATCAAGTATCAAGCCCTGGCCCTGGCGGTTTCAAGTATCAAGTGTCAAGTCCTGGCCCTGGAACTTCCAAGTATCATGAATCAAGTCCTGCCCTGGAAGTTCCAAGTATCAAGTATCAAGTCCTGGCCCTGGAACTTCCAAGTATCAAATATCAAGTCCTGGCCCTGGAGGATCCAAGAATCAAGTCCTGGCCCTGGAGGTTCCAAGTATCAAGTCCTAGCTCTGGAGGTTCCAAGTATCAACTCCTGGCACTGGAGGTTCCAAGTATCAAGTCCTGGCTCTGGAGGCTCCAAGTATCAAGTCCTGGCTCTGGCGGTTCCAACTAACAAGTAGCAAGTCCTGGCCCTGGCGGTCCCAAGTATCAAGTCCTGGCCCTGGATTTTTCAAGTATCAAGTCCTGGCCCTGGGGGTTCCAAGTATCAAGTCCTGGCTCTGGCAGTTCCAAGTATGAAGTATCAAGTCCTGGTCCTGGCAGTTCCAAGTATCAAGTAACAAGTCCTGGCCCTGGCGGTTTCAAGTATCAAGTAACAAGTATCAAGTCCTGGCCCTGGAACTTCCAAGTATCAAGTATCAAGTCCTGGCCCTGGAAGTTCCAAGAATCAAGTCCTGGCCCTGGAGGTTCCAAGTATCCAGTCCTGGCCCTGGAGGTTCCAAGTATCTAGTCCTGGCTCTGGAGGTTCCAAGTATCAAGTATCAAGTCCTGGTCCTGGCAGTTCCAAGTATCAAGTATCAAGCCCTGGCCCTGGCGGTTTCAAGTATCAAGTAACAAGTATCAAGTCCTGGCCCTGGAACTTCCAAGTATCAAGTATCAAGTCCTGGCCCTGGAAGTTCCAAGAATCAAGTCCTGGCCCTGGAGGTTCCAAGTATCCAGTCCTGGCCCTGGAGGTTCCAAGTATCTAGTCCTGGCTCTGGAGGTTCCAAGTATCAAGTCCTGGCCCTGGTGGTTCCAAGAATCATGTCCTGGCCCTGGAGGTTCCAAGTATCAAGTATCAAGTCCTGGCCCTGGCAGTTCCAAGTATCAAGTATCATGTCCTGGCCCTGGAGGTTCCAAGTAACAAGTCCTGGCTCTGGCGGTTCCAAGTATCAAGTCCTGGCTCTAGAGGTTCCAAGCATCAAATTCCGGCCCTGGCAGTTCCAAGTATCAAGTATCATGTCCTGGCCCTGGAGGTTCCAAGTAACAAGTTCTGGCCCTGGCAGTTCCAAGTATCAAGTATCAAGTCCTGGCCCTGGCAGTTCCAAGTATCAAGTATCAAGCCCTGGCCCTGGCAGTTCCAAGTATCAAGTATCAAGTCCTGGTTTTGGAGGTTTCAGGTATCAAGTCCTGGCCCTGGAGGTTCCAAGTATCAAGTTCTGGCTCGGGAGTTTCCAACTATCAAGTATCAAGTCCTCACCCTGGCAGTTTCAGGTATCACGTCCTGGCCCTGGGGGTTCGAAGTATTAAGTATCAACTCCTGGCCCTGGAACTTCCAAGTATCAAGTATCACATCCTGGCCCTGGAGGTTCCAACTATCAAGTATCGATTCCTCACCCTGGAGGTTCCAAATATCAATTCCTGGTCCTGCAGGTTCCAAGTATCAAGTCCTGGCTCTGGAGGTTCCAAGTCTTGTCCTGGCCCTGATGGTTCCAAGTATCAAGCCCTGGCTCTGGCGGTTCCAAGTATCAAGTATCAAGTCCTGGTCCTGGCAGTTCCAAGTATCAAGTAACAAGTCCTGGCCCTGGCGGTTTCAAGTATCAAGTAACAAGTATCAAGTCCTGGCCCGGGAACCTCCAAGTACCATGAATCAAGTCCTGGCCCTGGAAGTTCCAAGTATCAAGTATCAAGTCCTGGCCCTGGAACTTCCAAGTATCAAGTATCAAGTCCTGTCCCTGGAGGTTCCAAGTATCAAGTCCTGGCCCTGGAGGTTCCAAGTATCTAGTCCTGGCTCTGGAGGTTCCAAGTATCAAGTCCTGGCCCTGGTGGTTCCAAGAATCATATCCTGGCCCTGGAGGTTCCAAGCATCATGTATCAAGTCCTGGTCCTGGCAGTTCCAAGTATCAAGTAACAAGTCCTGGCCCTGGCGGTTTCAAGTATCAAGTAACAAGTATCAAGTCCTGGCCCGGGAACATCCAAGTACCATGAATCAAGTCCTGGCCAGGAGAGTTCCAAGTATCAAGTATCAAGTCCTGGCCCTGGAACTTCCAAGTATCAAGTATCAAGTCCTGGCCCTGGAGGTTCCAAGAATCAAGTCCTGGCCCTGGAGGTTCCAAGTATCAAGTCCTGGCCCTGGAGGTTCCAAGTATCTAGTCCTGGCTCTGGAGGTTCCAAGTATCAAGTCCTGGCCCTGGTGGTTCCAAGAATCATGTCCTGGCCCTGGAGGTTCCAAGCATCAAGTATCAAGTCCTGGCCCTGGCAGTTCCAAGTATCAAGTATCATGTCCTGGCCCTGGAGGTTCCAAGTATCAAGTCCTGGATCTAGAGGTTCCAAGCATCAAATCCCGGCTCTGGCAGATGCAAGTATCAAGTATCAAGTCCTGGCCCTGGCAGTTCCACGCATCAAGTATCAAGTCCTGGCCCTGGCATTTCCAAGTATCAAGTATCAAGCCCTGGCCCTGGCAGTTCCAAGTATCAAGTATCAAGTCCTGGCTCTGGAGGTTCCAAGTCTTGTCCTGGCCCTAATGGTTCCAAGTATCAAGTCCTGGCCCTGGAGTTTCCAAGTATCATGTCTCAAGTCCTGGCCCTGAAGGTTCCAAGTATCAAGTCCTGGCTCTGGTTGTCCCAAGTATCAAGTCCTGGCCCTGGCAGTTCCAAGTATCAAGTATCAAGTCCTAGCCCTGGCGTTTCCAAGTATCAAGTATCAATATCTAGTCCTGTCCCTGGAGGTTCCATGTATCAAGTATCAAGTCCTGGCCCTGGAGCTTCCAACTATCAAGTATCAAATCCTGGCCCAGGAGTTTCCTGGTATCAAGTATCAAGTCCTGGCCCCGGAGCATCCAAATATCAAGTCCTGTCTCTGAAGTTTCCAAGTATCAAGTCCTGGCCCTGGAGTTTCGAAGTAGCAAGTATCAAGTCCTGGCCCTGGAGGTTCCAGGTATCAAATCCTGGCTCTGGAGGTTCCAAGTATCAAATCCTGGCTCTGGAGGTTCCAAGTATCAAGTCCTAGCTTTGGAGGTTCCAAGTATTAAGTCCTGGCCCTGGAGGTTCGAAGTATCAGGTATCAAGTCCTGCCCTGGAGGTCCCAGGTATCAAGTCCTGAACCTGGAGGTCTCAAGTATCAAGTCCTGGCCCTGGGGGTTCCAAGTATCAAGTCCTGGCTCTGGAGTTCCAAGTATCAAGTCCTGGCCCTGGAGGTTCCAGGTATCAAATCCTGGCTCTGGAGGTTCCAAGTATCAAATCCTGGCTCTGGAGGTTCCAAGTATCAAGTCCTAGCCTTGGAGGTTCCAAGTATCAAGTCCTGGCCCTGGAGGTTCGAAGTATCAAGTATCAAGTCCTGGCCCTGGAGGTCCCAAGTATCAAGTCCTGACCCTGGAGGTCTCAAGTATCAACTCCTGGCCCTGGGGGTTCCAAGTATCAAGTCCTGGCTCTGGAGTTCCAAGTATCAAGTCCTGGCCATGGAGTTTCCATGTATCAAGTATCAAGTCCTGGCCCTGGAGGTTCCATGTATCAAGTATCAAGTCTTGGCCCTGGAGGTTCCATGTATCAAGTATCAAGTCCTGGTCCTGGAGCTTCCAAGTATCAAGAATCAAGTCCTGGCCTTGGAGGGACCAAGTACCATGTATCAAGTCCTGGCCCTGGAGGTTCCAAGTATCAAGTCCTGGCCCTGGAGTTTCCAAGTATCAAGTCCTGGCCCCGGAGGTCCCAAGTATCAAGTCCTGGCCCTGGAGGTTTCAAGTATCTACTCCTGGCCCTGGAGGTTACAAGTATCATCTCCTGGCCCTGGAGGTTCCAAGTATCAAGTCCTGGCTATGGAGGTTCCAAGTAACAAGGCCTGCCTCTGGCGGTTCCAAGTATCAAGTCATGGCCCTGGCAGTTCCAAGTATCAAGTATCCAGTCCTGGCCCCGGAGCTTCCAAGTATCAAGAATCAAGTGCTGGCCCTGGAGGGTCCAAGTACCATCTATCAAATTCTGGCCCTGAAGGTTCCAAATATCCAGTCCTGGTTCTGTAGGTTCCAAGTATCAAGTCCTTGCTCTGGAGGTTCCAAGTCTTGACCTGGCCCTGGTGGTTCCAAGTATCGAGTCCTGGCTCTGGCAGTTCCAAATATCAAGTCCTGGCTCTGGAGGTTCCAAGTCTTGTCCTGGCCCTGCTTGTTCCATGTATCAAGTCCTGGCCCTGGATTTCCAAGTATCAAGTATCACGTCCTGGCCCTGGAGGTTCCAAGTATCAAGTCCTGGGCCTGGAGGTTCCAAGTATCAAGTCCTGGCCCTGGAGGTTCCAAGTATCAAGTATCAAGTCCTGGCCCTGGAGCTTCCAGGTATCAAGTCCTGGCTCTGACGGTTCCAAATATCAAGTCCTGGTTCTGGAGGTTCCAAGAATCTAGTCCTGGCCCTGGCTGTTCCAAGTATCAATTCCTGGCTCTGGAGGTTCCAAGAATCAACTCCTAGCCCTGGAGGTTCGAAGTATCAAGTATCAAGTCCTGGCCCTTGAGGTTCCAAGTATCAAGTCCTGGCTTTGGAGGTTCCAAGTATCAATTAATGGCTTTGGAGGTTCCAAGTATCAAGTCCTGGCCCTTGAGGTTCCATGTATCAAGTCCTGGCTTTGAAGGTTCCAAGTATGAAATCCTGGCCCTTGAGGTTCCAAGTATCATGTCCTGGCCCTTGAGGTTCAATGTATCATGTATCTAGTCCTGGCCCTTGAGTTTCCAAGTATCAAGTCCTGGCCCTGGAGGTTCGAAGTATCAAGTATCAAGCCCTGGCCCTGGAGGTCCCAAGTATCAAGTCCTGGCCCTGTAGGTTTCAAGTATCAAGTCCTGGCCCTGGGGGTTCCAACTATCAAGTCCTGGCCCTGTAGGTTTCAAGTATCAAGTCCTGGCCATGGGGGTTCCAAGTATCAAGTCCTGGCTCTGGCGGATCCAAGTATCATGTATCTAGTCCTGGCCCTAGAGGTTCCATGTAACAAGTATTAAGTCCTGGCCCAGGAGGTTCCTAGTATCAAGTACCAAGTCCTGGCCCCGGAGCTTCGAAATATCAAGTCCTGTCTCTGGAGTTTCCAAGCATCAAGTCCTGGCCCTGGAGGTTCCAAGTATCAAGTCCTGGCCCTGGAGTTTCCAAGTATCAAATCCTGGCTCTGGAGGTTCCAAATATCAAGTCCTAGCTCTGGAGGTTCCAAGTATCAAGTCCTGGCTCTGGCGGTTCCAAGCATCAAGTATCAATTCCTGGCCCTGGCAGTTCCAAGTATCAAGTATCAAGTCCTGTGTCTGAAGTTTCCAAGTATCATGTCCTGGCCCTGGAGATTCGAAGTAGCAAGTATCAAGTCCTGCCCTTTGAGGTTCCAAGTATCAAGCCCTGGCTCTGGAGGCTTCAAGTATCAAGTCCTAGCTCTGGAGATTCCAAGTATGAAGTCCTGGCTCTGGAGTTTCTAAGCATCAATCCTGGCCCTGGAGGTTCGACGTTTCAAGTATCAAGTCCTGGCCTTTGAGGTTCCAAGTGTCAATCCCTGGCTCTGGAGGCTCGAAGTCGCAAGTATCAAGTCCTGGCCCTGGAGGTTCCAAGTATCAAGTCCTGGCTCTGGAGGTTCCAAGTATGAAGTCCTGGCCCTTGAGGTTCCAAGTATCATGTCCTGGCCCTGGAGGTTCAAAGTATCAAGTATCAAGTCCTGGCCCTTGAGTTTCCAAGTATCAAGTCCTGGCCCTGGACGTTCGAAGTATCAAGTATCAAGTCCTGGCCCTGGAGGTCCCAAGTATCAAGTCCTGGCCCTGTAGGTTTCAAGTATCAAGTCCTGGCCCTGGGGATTCCAAGTATCAAGTCCTGGCTCTGGAGGATCCAAGTATCAAGTCCTGGCTCTGGCGGATCCAAGTATCAAGTATCAAGTCCTGGCCCTAGAGGTTCCATGTAACAAGTATCAAGTCCTGGCCCAGGAGGTTCCTAGTATCAAGTACCAAGTCCTGGCCCCGGAGCTTCGAAATATCAAGTCCTCTCTCTGGAGTTTCCAAGTATCAAGTACTGGCCCTGGAGGTTCGAAATATCAAGTATCAAGTCCTGGCCCTTGAGGTTCCAAGTATCAAGTCCTGGCCCTTGAGGTTCCAAGTATCAAGCCCTGGCCTGGGAGGCTCGAAGTAGAAGATATCAAGTCCTGGCCCTGGAGGTTCCAAGTATCAAGTCCTGGCCCTGGAATTTCCAAGTATCAAATCCTGGCTCTGGAGGTTCCAAATATCAAGTCCTAGTTCTGGAGGTTCCAAGTATCAAGTCCTGGCCCTGGAGGTTCCAAGTATCAAGTATTAATTCCTGGCCCTGGAGGTTCCAAGTATCACGTCCTGGCTCTGGCGGTTCGAAGTATCAAGTCCTGGCTCTGGAGGTTCCAAGTATCAAGTCCTGGCTCTGGCGGTTCCAAGCATCAAGTATCAATTCCTGGCCCTGGCAGTTCCAAGTATCAAGTATCAAGTCCTGGCCCTGATGGTTCCAACTATCAAGTATCAAGTCCTGGCCCTGGAGGTTCCAAGTATCAAGTATCAAGTCCTGGCCCTGGAGGTTTGAAGTATCAAATATCAAGTCCTGGCCCTGGAGGTTGCAAGTATCAAGTCCTGGCCCTGGAGGTTCCAAGTATCAAGTGCATGCCCTGTAGGTTCCAAGTATGAACTCCTGGCTCTGGAGGTTCCAAGTATCAAGTCATGGCTCTGGAGGTTCCAATTATCAAGTCCTGGCTCTGGCGGTTCCAACTATCAAGTAGCAAGTCCTGGCCCTGGCGGTCCCAAGTATCAAGTCCTGGCCCAAATATTTCAAGTATCAAGTCCTGGCCCTGGGGGTTCCAAGTATCAAGTCCTGGCTCTGGCGGTTCCAAGTATCAAGTATCAAGTCCTGGTCCTGGCAGTTCCAAGTATCAAGTATCAAGTCCTGGCCCTGGCGGTTTCAAGTATCAAGTGTCAAGTCCTGGCCCTGGAACTTCCAAGTATCATGAATCATGTCCTGGCCCTGGAAGTTCCAAGTATCAAGCATCAAGTCCTGGCCCTGGAGGTTTGAAGTATCAAATATCAAGTCCTGGCCCTGGAGGTTGCAAGTATCAAGTCCTGGCCCTGGAGGTTCCAAGTATCAAGTACATGCCCTGCAGGTTCCAAGTATGAACTCCTGGCTCTAGAGGTTCCAAGTATCAAGTCATGGCTCTGGAGGTTCCAATTATCAAATCCTGGCTCTGGCGGTTCCAACTATCAAGTAGCAAGTCCTGGCCCTGGCGGTCCCAAGTATCAAGTCCTGGCCCTGGATTTTTCAAGTATCAAGTCCTGGCCCTGGGGGTTCCAAGTATCAAGTCCTGACTCTGGCGGTTCCAAGTATCAAGTATCAAGTCCTAGCCCTGGAACATCCAAGTAACAAATATCAAGTCCTAGCCCTGGAGGATCCAAGAATCAAGTCCTGGCCCTGGAGGTTCCAAGTATCAAGTCCTGGCTCTGGAAGTTCCAAGTATCAAGTGCATGCCCTGTAGGTTCCAAGTATCAACTCCTGGCTCTGGAGGTTCCAAGTATCAAGTCCTGGCTCTGGAGGTTCCAAGTATCAAGTCCTGGCTCTGGCGGTTCCAACTATCAAGTAGCAAGTCCTGGCCCTGGTGGTCCCAAGTATCAAGTCCTGGCCCTGGATTTTTCAAGTATCAAGTCCTGGCCCTGGGGGTTCCAAGTATCAAGTCCTGGCTCTGGCGGTTCCAAGTATCAAGTATCAAGTCCTGGTCCTGGCAGTTCCAAGTATCAAGTAACAAGTCCTGGCCCTGGCGGTTTCAAGTATCAAGTAACAAGTATCAAGCCCTGGCCCGGGAACTTCCAAGTACCATGAATCAAGTCCTGGCCCTGGAAGTTCCAAGTATCAAGTATCAAGTCCTGGCCCTGGAACTTCCAAGTATCAAGTATCAAGTCCTGGCCCTGGAGGTTCCAAGTAACAAGTCCTGGCTCTGGCGGTTCCAAGTATCAAGTCCTGGCTCTAGATGTTCCAAGCATCAAATCCCGGCTCTGGCAGTTGCAAGTATCAAGTATCAAGTCCTGGCCCTGGCAGTTCCAAGTATCAAGTATCAAGCCCTGGCCCAGGCAGTTCCAAGTATCAACTATCAAGTCCTGGTTTTGGAGGTTTCAGGTATCAAGTCCTGGCCCTGGAGGTTCCAACTATCAAGTATCGTTTCCTGGCCCTGGAGGTTCCAAATATCAAGTCCTGGTCCTGCAGGTTCCAAGTATCAAGTCCTGGCTCTGGAGGTTCCAAGTCTTGTCCTGGCCCTGATGGTTCCAAGTATCAAGTCCTGGCCCTGGAGTTTCCAAGTATCATGTCTCAAGTCCTGGCACTGAAGGTTCCAAGTATCAAGTCCCGGCTCTGGTTGTCCCAAGTATCAAGTCCTGGCCCTGGCAGTTCCAAGTATCAAGTATCAAGTCCTAGCCCTGGCGTTTCCAAGTATCAAGTATCAATATCAAGTCCTGGCCCTGGAGGTTCCATGTATCAAGTATCAAGTCCTGGCCCTGGAGCTTCCAACTATCAAGTATCAAATCCTGGCCCAGGAGTTTCCTAGTATCAAGTATCAAGTCCTGGCCCCGGAGCTTCCAAATATCAAGTCCTGTCTCTGAAGTTTCCAAGTATCAAGTCCTGGCCCTGGAGGTTCGAAGTAGCAAGTATCAAGTCCTGCCCTTTGAGGTTCCAAGTATCAAGCCCTGGCTCTGGAGGCCCGAAGTAGCAAGTATCAAGCCCTGGCCCTGGAGGTTCCAAGTATCAAATCCTGGCTCTGGAGGTTTCAAGTATCAAGTCCTAGCTCTGGAGATTCCAAGTATCAAGTCCTGGCTCTGGAGTTTCTAAGCATCAATCCTGGCCCTGGAGGTTCGAAGTTTCAAGTATCAAGTCCTGGCCTTTGAGGTTCCAAGTGTCAATCCCTGGCTCTGGAGGCTCGAAGTCGCAAGTATTAAGTCCTGGCCCTGGAGGTTCGAAGTATCAAGTATCAAGTCCTGGCCCTGGGGGTTCCAAGTATCAAGTCCTGGCTCTGGCGGTTCCAAGTATCAAGTATCAAGTCCTGGTCCTGGCAGTTCCAAGTATCAAGTAACAAGTCCTGGCCCTGGCGGTTTCAAGTATCAAGTAACAAGTATCAAGCCCTGGCCCGGGAACTTCCAAGTACCATGAATCAAGTCCTGGCCCTGGAAGTTCCAAGTATCAAGTATCAAGTCCTGGCCCCGGAGCTTCCAAATATCAAGTCCTGTCTCTGAAGTTTCCAAGTATCAAGTCCTGGCCCTGGAGGTCCCAAGTATCAAGTCCTGAACCTGGAGGTCTCAAGTATCAAGTCCTGGCCCTGGGGGTTCCAAGTATCAAGTCCTGGCTCTGGAGTTCCAAGTATCAAGTCCTGGCCCTGGAGGTTCCAGGTATCAAATCCTGGCTCTGGAGTTTCCATGTATCAAGTATCAAGTCCTGGCCCTGGAGGTTCCATGTATCAAGTATCAAGTCTTGGCCCTGGAGGTTCCGTGTATCAAGTATCAAGTCCTGGCCCTGGAGGTTTCAAGTATCTACTCCTGGCCCTGGAGGTTACAAGTATCATGTCCTGGCCCTGGAGGTTCCAAGTATCAAGTCCTGGCTATGGAGGTTCCAAGTAACAAGGCCTGGCTCTGGCGGTTCCAAGTATCAAGTATCAAGTCATGGCCCTGGCAGTTCCAAGTATCAAGTATACAGTCCTGGCCCCGGAGCTTCCAAGTATCAAGAATCAAGTCCTGGCCCTGGAGGGTCCAAGTACCATCTATCAAATTCTGGCCCTGAAGGTTCCAAATATCAAGTCCTGGTTCTGTAGGTTCCAAGTATCAAGTCCTGGCTCTGGAGGTTCCAAGTCTTGACCTGGCCCTGGTGGTTCCAAGTATCGAGTCCTGGCTCTGGCAGTTCCAAATATCAAGCCCTGGCTCTGGAGGTTCCAAGTCTTGTCCTGGCCCTGCTTGTTCCATGTATCAAGTCCTGGTCCTGGAGTTTCCAAGTATCAAGTATCAAGTCCTGGCCCTGGAGGTTCCAAGAATCAAGTCCTGGCCCTGGAGGTTCCAAGTATCAAGTCCTGGCCCTGGAGGTTCCAAGTATCTAGTCCTGGCTCTGGAGGTTCCAAGTATCAAGTCCTGGCCCTGGTGGTTCCAAGGATCATGTCCTGGCCCTGGAGTTTCCAAGTATCAAGTCTTGGATCTGGCGGCTCCAAGTATCAAGTATCAAGTCCTGGCCTTGGCAGTTCCAAGTATCAAGTATCATGTCCTGGCCCTGGAGGTTCCAAGTAACAAGTCCTGGCTCTGGCGGTTCCAAGTATCAAGTCCTGGCTCTAGAGGTTCCAAGCATCAAATCCTGGCTCTGGCAGTTCTAAGTATCAAGTATCAAGTCCTGGCCCTGGCAGTTCCAAGTATCAAGTATCAAGTCCTGGTCCTGGCAGTTCCAAGTATCAAGTAACAAGTCCTGGCCCTGGCGGTTTCAAGTATCAAGTAACAAGTATCAAGTCCTGGCCCGGGAACTTCCAAGTACCATGAATCAAGTCCTGGCCCTGGAAGTTCCAAGTATCAAGTATCAAGTCCTGGCCCTGGAACTTCCAAGTATCAAGTATCAAGTCCTGGCCCTGGAGGTTCCAAGTAACAAGTCCTGGCTCTGGCGGTTCCAAGTATCAAGTCCTGGCTCTAGATGTTCCAAGCATCAAATCCCGGCTCTGGCAGTTGCAAGTATCAAGTATCAAGTCCTGGCCCTGGCAGTTCCAAGTATCAAGTATCAAGTCCTGGCCCTGGCAGTTCCAAGTATCAAGTATCAAGCCCTGGCCCAGGCAGTTCCAAGTATCAACTATCAAGTCCTGGTTTTGGAGGTTTCAGGTATCAAGTCCTGGCCCTGGAGGTTCCAACTATCAAGTATCGTTTCCTGGCCCTGGAGGTTCCAAATATCAAGTCCTGGTCCTGCAGGTTCCAAGTATCAAGTCCTGGCTCTGGAGGTTCCAAGTCTTGTCCTGGCCCTGATGGTTCCAAGTATCAAGTCCTGGCCCTGGAGTTTCCAAGTATCATGTCTCAAGTCCTGGCACTGAAGGTTCCAAGTATCAAGTCCCGGCTCTGGTTGTCCCAAGTATCAAGTCCTGGCCCTGGCAGTTCCAAGTATCAAGTATCAAGTCCTAGCCCTGGCGTTTCCAAGTATCAAGTATCAATATCAAGTCCTGGCCCTGGAGGTTCCATGTATCAAGTATCAAGTCCTGGCCCTGGAGCTTCCAACTATCAAGTATCAAATCCTGGCCCAGGAGTTTCCTAGTATCAAGTATCAAGTCCTGGCCCTGGAGCTTCCAAATATCAAGTCCTGTCTCTGAAGTTTCCAAGTATCAAGTCCTGGCCCTGGAGGTTCGAAGTAGCAAGTATCAAGTCCTGCCCTTTGAGGTTCCAAGTATCAAGCCCTGGCTCTGGAGGCCCGAAGTAGCAAGTATCAAGCCCTGGCCCTGGAGGTTCCAAGTATCAAATCCTGGCTCTGGAGGTTTCAAGTATCAAGTCCTAGCTCTGGAGATTCCAAGTATCAAGTCCTGGCTCTGGAGTTTCTAAGCATCAATCCTGGCCCTGGAGGTTCGAAGTTTCAAGTATCAAGTCCTGGCCTTTGAGGTTCCAAGTGTCAATCCCTGGCTCTGGAGGCTCGAAGTCGCAAGTATTAAGTCCTGGCCCTGGAGGTTCGAAGTATCAAGTATCAAGTCCTGGCCCTGGAGGTCCCAAGTATCAAGTCCTGAACCTGGAGGTCTCAAGTATCAAGTCCTGGCCCTGGGGGTTCCAAGTATCAAGTCCTGGCTCTGGAGTTCCAAGTATCAAGTCCTGGCCCTGGAGGTTCCAGGTATCAAATCCTGGCTCTGGAGTTTCCATGTATCAAGTATCAAGTCCTGGCCCTGGAGGTTCCATGTATCAAGTATCAAGTCTTGGCCCTGGAGGTTCCATGTATCAAGTATCAAGTCCTGGTCCCGGAGCTTCCAAGTATCAAGAATCAAGTCCTGGCCTTGGAGGGACCAAGTACCATGTATCAAGTCCTGGCCCTGGAGGTTCCAAGTATCAGGTCTTGGCCCTGGAGTTTCCAAGTATCAAGTCCTGGCCCCGGAGGTCCCAAGTATCAAGTCCTGGCCCTGGAGGTTTCAAGTATCTACTCCTGGCCCTGGAGGTTACAAGTATCATGTCCTGGCCCTGGAGGTTCCAAGTATCAAGTCCTGGCTATGGAGGTTCCAAGTAACAAGGCCTGGCTCTGGCGATTCCAAGTATCAAGTATCAAGTCATGGCCCTGGCAGTTCCAAGTATCAAGTATACAGTCCTGGCCCCGGAGCTTCCAAGTATCAAGAATCAAGTCCTGGCCCTGGAGGGTCCAAGTACCATCTATCAAATTCTGGCCCTGAAGGTTCCAAATATCAAGTCCTGGTTCTGTAGGTTCCAAGTATCAAGTCCTGGCTCTGGAGGTTCCAAGTCTTGACCTGGCCCTGGTGGTTCCAAGTATCGAGTCCTGGCTCTGGCAGTTCCAAATATCAAGTCCTGGCTCTGGAGGTTCCAAGTCTTGTCCTGGCCCTGCTTGTTCCATGTATCAAGTCCTGGTCCTGGAGTTTCCAAGTATCAAGTATCAAGTCCTGGCCCTGGAGGTTCCAAGAATCAAGTCCTGGCCCTGGAGGTTCCAAGTATCAAGTCCTGGCCCTGGAGGTTCCAAGTATCTAGTCCTGGCTCTGGAGGTTCCAAGTATCAAGTCCTGGCCCTGGTGGTTCCAAGGATCATGTCCTGGCCCTGGAGTTTCCAAGTATCAAGTCTTGGATCTGGCGGCTCCAAGTATCAAGTATCAAGTCCTGGCCTTGGCAGTTCCAAGTATCAAGTATCATGTCCTGGCCCTGGAGGTTCCAAGTAACAAGTCCTGGCTCTGGCGGTTCCAAGTATCAAGTCCTGGCTCTAGAGGTTCCAAGCATCAAATCCTGGCTCTGGCAGTTCTAAGTATCAAGTATCAAGTCCTGGCCCTGGCAGTTCCAAGTATCAAGTATCAAGTCCTGGCCCTGGCAGTTCCAAGTATCAAGTAACAAGTCCTGGCCCTGGCGGTTTCAAGTATCAAGTAACAAGTATCAAGTCCTGGCCCGGGAACTTCCAAGTACCATGAATCAAGTCCTGGCCCTGGAAGTTCCAAGTATCAAGTATCAAGTCCTGGCCCTGGAACTTCCAAGTATCAAGTATCAAGTCCTGGCCCTGGAGGTTCCCAAGTAACAAGTCCTGGCTCTGGCGGTTCCAAGTATCAAGTCCTGGCTCTAGATGTTCCAAGCATCAAATCCCGGCTCTGGCAGTTGCAAGTATCAAGTATCAAGTCCTGGCCCTGGCAGTTCCAAGTATCAAGTATCAAGTCCTGGCCCTGGCAGTTCCAAGTATCAAGTATCAAGCCCTGGCCCAGGCAGTTCCAAGTATCAACTATCAAGTCCTGGTTTTGGAGGTTTCAGGTATCAAGTCCTGGCCCTGGAGGTTCCAACTATCAAGTATCGTTTCCTGGCCCTGGAGGTTCCAAATATCAAGTCCTGGTCCTGCAGGTTCCAAGTATCAAGTCCTGGCTCTGGAGGTTCCAAGTCTTGTCCTGGCCCTGATGGTTCCAAGTATCAAGTCCTGGCCCTGGAGTTTCCAAGTATCATGTCTCAAGTCCTGGCACTGAAGGTTCCAAGTATCAAGTCCCGGCTCTGGTTGTCCCAAGTATCAAGTCCTGGCCCTGGCAGTTCCAAGTATCAAGTATCAAGTCCAAGCCCTGGCGTTTCCAAGTATCAAGTATCAATATCAAGTCCTGGCTATGGAGGTTCCAAGTAACAAGGCCTGGCTCTGGCGGTTCCAAGTATCAAGTATCAAGTCATGGCCCTGGCAGTTCCAAGTATCAAGTATACAGTCCTGGCCCCGGAGCTTCCAAGTATCAAGAATCAAGTCCTGGCCCTGGAGGGTCCAAGTACCATCTATCAAATTCTGGCCCTGAAGGTTCCAAATATCAAGTCCTGGTTCTGTAGGTTCCAAGTATCAAGTCCTGGCTCTGGAGGTTCCAAGTCTTGACCTGGCCCTGGTGGTTCCAAGTATCGAGTCCTGGCTCTGGCAGTTCCAAATATCAAGTCCTGGCTCTGGAGGTTCCAAGTCTTGTCCTGGCCCTGCTTGTTCCATGTATCAAGTGCTGGTCCTGGAGTTTCCAAGTATCAAGTATCAAGTCCTGGCCCTGGAGGTTCCAAGAATCAAGTCCTGGCCCTGGAGGTTCCAAGTATCAAGTCCTGGCCCTGGAGGTTCCAAGTATCTAGTCCTGGCTCTGGAGGTTCCAAGTATCAAGTCCTGGCCCTGGTGGTTCCAAGGATCATGTCCTGGCCCTGGAGTTTCCAAGTATCAAGTCTTGGATCTGGCGGCTCCAAGTATCAAGTATCAAGTCCTGGCCTTGGCAGTTCCAAGTATCAAGTATCATGTCCTGGCCCTGGAGGTTCCAAGTAACAAGTCCTGGCTCTGGCGGTTCCAAGTATCAAGTCCTGGCTCTAGAGGTTCCAAGCATCAAATCCTGGCTCTGGCAGTTCTAAGTATCAAGTATCAAGTCCTGGCCCTGGCAGTTCCAAGTATCAAGTATCAAGTCCTGGCCCTGGCAGTTCCAAGTATCAAGTATCAAGTCCTGGTCCTGGCAGTTCCAAGTATCAAGTAACAAGTCCTGGCCCTGGCGGTTTCAAGTATCAAGTAACAAGTATCAAGTCCTGGCCCGGGAACTTCCAAGTACCATGAATCAAGTCCTGGCCCTGGAAGTTCCAAGTATCAAGTATCAAGTCCTGGCCCTGGAACTTCCAAGTATCAAGTATCAAGTCCTGGCCCTGGAGGTTCCAAGTAACAAGTCCTGGCTCTGGCGGTTCCAAGTATCAAGTCCTGGCTCTAGATGTTCCAAGCATCAAATCCCGGCTCTGGCAGTTGCAAGTATCAAGTATCAAGTCCTGGCCCTGGCAGTTCCAAGTATCAAGTATCAAGTCCTGGCCCTGGCAGTTCCAAGTATCAAGTATCAAGCCCTGGCCCAGGCAGTTCAAGTATCAACTATCAAGTCCTGGTTTTGGAGGTTTCAGGTATCAAGTCCTGGCCCTGGAGGTTCCAACTATCAAGTATCGTTTCCTGGCCCTGGAGGTTCCAAATATCAAGTCCTGGTCCTGCAGGTTCCAAGTATCAAGTCCTGGCTCTGGAGGTTCCAAGTCTTGTCCTGGCCCTGATGGTTCCAAGTATCAAGTCCTGGCCCTGGAGTTTCCAAGTATCATGTCTCAAGTCCTGGCACTGAAGGTTCCAAGTATCAAGTCCCGGCTCTGGTTGTCCCAAGTATCAAGTCCTGGCCCTGGCAGTTCCAAGTATCAAGTATCAAGTCCAAGCCCTGGCGTTTCCAAGTATCAAGTATCAATATCAAGTCCTGGCCCTGGAGGTTCCATGTATCAAGTATCAAGTCCTGGCCCTGGAGCTTCCAACTATCAAGTATCAAATCCTGGCCCAGGAGTTTCCTAGTATCAAGTATCAAGTCCTGGCCCCGGAGCTTCCAAATATCAAGTCCTGTCTCTGAAGTTTCCAAGTATCAAGTCCTGGCCCTGGAGGTTCGAAGTAGCAAGTATCAAGTCCTGCCCTTTGAGGTTCCAAGTATCAAGCCCTGGCTCTGGAGGCCCGAAGTAGCAAGTATCAAGCCCTGGCCCTAGAGGTTCCAAGTATCAAATCCTGGCTCTGGAGGTTTCAAGTATCAAGTCCTAGCTCTGGAGATTCCAAGTATCAAGTCCTGGCTCTGGAGTTTCTAAGCATCAATCCTGGCCCTGGAGGTTCGAAGTTTCAAGTATCAAGTCCTGGCCTTTGAGGTTCCAAGTGTCAATCCCTGGCTCTGGAGGCTCGAAGTCGCAAGTATCAAGTCCTGGCCCTGGAGGTTCCAGGTATCAAATCCTGGCTCTGGAGGTTCCAAGTATCAAATCCTGGCTCTGCAGGTTCCAAGTATCAAGTCCTAGCTTTGGAGGTTCCAAGTATTAAGTCCTGGCCCTGGAGGTTCGAAGTATCAAGTATCAAGTCCTGGCCCTGGAGGTCCCAAGTATCAAGTCCTGAACCTGGAGGTCTCAAGTATCAAGTCCTGGCCCTGGGGGTTCCAAGTATCAAGTCCTGGCTCTGAGTTCCAAGTATCAAGTCCTGGCCCTGGAGGTTCCAGGTATCAAATCCTGGCTCTGGAGGTTCCAAGTATCAAATCTTGGCTCTGGAGGTTCCAAGTATCAAGTCCAAGCCTTGGAGGTTCCAAGTATCAAGTCCTGGCCCTGGAGGTTCGAAGTATCAAGTATCAAGTCCTGGCCCCTGGAGGTCCCAAGTATCAAGTCCTGACCCTGGATGTCTCAAGTAACAACTCCTGGCCCTGGGGGTTCCAAGTATCAAGTCCTGGCTCTGGAGTTCCAAGTATCAAGTCCTGGCCCAGGAGTTTCCATGTATCAAGTATCAAGTCCTGGCCCTGGAGGTTCCATGTATCAAATATCAAGTCTTGGCCCTGGAGGTTCCATGTATCAAGTATCAAGTCCTGGTCCCGGAGCTTCCAAGTATCAAGAATCAAGTCCTGGCCTTGGAGGGACCAAGTACCATGTATCAAGTCCTGGCCCTGGAGGTTCCAAGTATCAGGTCTTGGCCCTGGAGTTTCCAAGTATCAAGTCCTGGCCCCGGAGGTCCCAAGTATCAAGTCTGGCCCTGGAGGTTTCAAGTATCTACTCCTGGCCCTGGAGGTTACAAGTATCATGTCCTGGCCCTGGAGGTTCCAAGTATCAAGCCCTGGCTATGGAGGTTCCAAGTAACAAGGCCTGGCTCCGGCGGTTCCAAGTATCAAGTATCAAGTCATGGCCCTGGCAGTTCCAAGTATCAAGTATCCAGACCTGGCCCCGGAGCTTCCAAGTATCAAGAATCAAGTCCTGGCCCTGGAGGGTCCAAGTACCATCTATCAAATTCTGGCCCTGAAGGTTCCAAATATCAAGTCCTGGTTCTGTAGGTTCCAAGTATCAAGTCCTGGCTCTGGACCTTCCAAGTCTTGACCTGGCCCTGGTGGTTCCAAGTATCGAGTCCTGGCTCTGGCAGTTCCAAATATCAAGTCCTGGCTCTGGAGGTTCCAAGTCTTGTCCTGGCCCTGCTTGTTCCATGTATCAAGTCCTGGCCTGGAGTTTCCAAGTATCAAGTATCAAGTCCTGGCCCTGGAGGTTCCAAGAATCAAGTCCTGGCCCAGGAGGTTCCAAGTATCAAGTCCTGGCCCTGGAGGTCCCAAGTATCAAGTCCTGGCCCTGGTGGTTCCAAGAATCATGTCCTGGCCCTGGAATTTCCAAGTATCAAGTCTTGATCTGGCGGCTCCAAGTATCAAACATCAAGTCCTGGCCTTGGCAGTTCCAAGTATCAAGTATCAAGTCCTGGCCCTGGCAGTTCCAAGTATCAAGTATCAAGTCCTGGTTTTGGAGGTTCCAAGTATCAAGACCTGGCCCTGGAGGTTCCAAGTATCAAGTTCTGGCTCGGGAGGTTCCAAGTATCAAGTATCAAGTCCTCACCCTGGCAGTTTCAGGTATCACGTCCTGGCCCTGGGGGTTCGATGTATCAAGTATCAACTCCTGGCCCTGGAGACTTCCAAGTATCCAGTATCACATCCTGGCCCTGGAGGTTCCAACTATCAAGTATCAATTCCTGGCCCTGGAGGTTCCAAATATCAAGTCCTGGTCCTGCAGGTTCCAAGTATCAAGTCCTGGCTCTGGAGGTTCCAAGTCTTGTCCTGGCCCTGATGGTTCCAAGTATCAGTCCGGGCGCTGGAGTTTCCAAGTATCATGTCTCAAGTCCTGGCCCTGAAGGTTCCAAGTATCAAGTCCCGGCTCTGGTTGTCCCAAGTATCAAGTCCTAGCCCTGGCGGTTCCAAATATCAAGTATCAATATCAAGTCCTGGCCCTGGAGGTTCCAAGTATCAAGTATCAAGTCCTGGCCCTGGAGGTTCCAAGTATCAAGTATCAAGTCCTAGCCCTGGAACTTCCAAGTATCAAGTATCAAGTCCTGGCCCTGGAGGTTTCAAGTATCTAGTCCTGGCCCTGCAGGTTACAAGTATCATGTCCTGGCCCTGTAGGTTCCAAGTATCAACTCCGACTCTGGTTGTCCCAAGTATCAAGTCCTGGCCCTGGCAGTTCCAAGTATCAAGTATCAGGTCCTAGCCCTGGCGGTTCCAAGCATCAAGTATCAAGTATCAAGTCCTGGCCCTAGAGGTTCCAACTATCAAGTATCAAGTCCTGGCCCTGGAGTTTCAACATATCGAGTTTCAAGTCCTGGCCCTGGACGATCGAAGTATCAAATATCAAGTCCCGGTCCCTTGAGGTTCCAAGTATCAAGTCCTGGCTTTGGAGGTTCCAAGTATCAAGTCCTGGCTCTGGAGGTTCCAAGTATCAAGTCCTGGCCCTGGCGGTTCCAAGTATCAAGTATCAAGTCATGGCCCTGGCAGTTCAAGTATCAAGTATCAAGTCCTGGCCCCGGAGCTTCCAAGTATCAAGAATCAAGTCCTGGCCCTGGAGGGTCCAAGTACCATGTATCAAGTCCTGGCCCTGGAGTTTCCAAATATCAAGTCCTGGTCCTGCAGTTTCCAAGTATCAAGTCCTGGTTCTGGAGGTTCCAAGTCTTGACCTGGCACTGGTGGTTCCAAGTATCAAGTCCTGGCTCTGGCAGTTCCAACTATCAAGTCCTGGCTCTGGAGGTTCCAAGTCTTGTCCTGGCCCTGGTGGTTCCAAGTATCAAGTCCTGGCCCTGGAGTTTCCAAGTATCAAGTCTCAAGTCCTGGCCCTGAAGGTTCCAAGTATCAAGTCCCGGCTCTGGTTGTCCCAAGTATCAAGTCCTGCCTTGGCAGTTCCAAGTATTAAGTATCAGGTCCTAGCCCTGGCGGTTCCAAGTATCAAATATCAAGTATCAAGTCCTGGCCCTGGAAGATCCAAGTAACAACTATCATGCCCTGGCCCTGGATGTTCCAACTATCAAGTATCAAGTCCTGGCCCTGGAGTTTCAACGTATCGAGTTTCAAGTCCTGGCCCTGGAGGATCGAAGTATCAAATATCAAGTCCCGGCCCTTGAGGTTCCAATTATCAAGTCCTGGCTTTGGAGGTTCCAAGTATCAAGTCCTGGCTCTGAAGTTCCAAGTATCAAGCCCTGGACCTGGAGGTTCGAAGTATCAAGTATCAAGTCCTGGCCCTGGAGGTTCCAAGTATCAAGACCTGGCCCTGGAGGTTCCAGGTATCAAATCCTGGCTCTGAAGGTTCCAAGTATCAAGTCCTAGCTCTGGAGGTTCCAAGCATCAAGTCCTGGCTTTGGAGGTTCCAAGTATCAAGTCCTGGCTCTGGAAGTTCCAAGTATCAAGCCCTGGACCTGGAGGTTCGAAGTATCAAGTATCAAGTCCTGGCCCTTGAGGTTCCAAGTATCAAGTCCTGGCCCTGGAGTTTCCAAGTATCATTGTCTCAAGTCCTGGCACTGAAGGGTTCCAAGTATCAAGTCCCGGCTCTGGTTGTCCCAAGTATCAAGTCCTGGCCCTGGCAGTTCCAAGTATCAAGTATCAAGTCCTAGCCCTGGCGTTTCCAAGTATCAAGTATCAATATCAAGTCCTGGCCCTGGAGGTTCCATGTATCAAGTATCAAGTCCTGGCCCTGGAGCTTCCAACTATCAAGTATCAAATCCTGGCCCAGGAGTTTCCTAGTATCAAGTATCAAGTCCTGGCCCCGGAGCTTCCAAATATCAAGTCCTGTCTCTGAAGTTTCCAAGTATCAAGTCCTGGCCCTGGAGGTTCGAAGTAGCAAGTATCAAGTCTGCCCTTTGAGGTTCCAAGTATCAAGTCCTGGCTCTGCAGGTTCAAGTATCAAGTCCTGGCTCTGGAGTTTCTAAGCATCAATCCTGGCCCTGGAGGTTCGAAGTTTCAAGTATCAAGTCCTGGCCTTTGAGGTTCCAAGTGTCAATCCCTGGCTCTGGAGGCTCGAAGTCGCAAGTATCAAGTCCTGGCCCTGGAGGTTCCAGGTATCAAATCCTGGCTCTGGAGGTTCCAAGTATCAAATCCTGGCTCTGCAGGTTCCAAGTATCAAGTCCTAGCTTTGGAGGTTCCAAGTATTAAGTCCTGGCCCTGGAGGTTCGAAGTATCAAGTATCAAGTCCTGGCCCTGGAGGTCCCAAGTATCAAGTCCTGAACCTGGAGGTCTCAAGTATCAAGTCCTGGCCCTGGGGGTTCCAAGTATCAAGTCCCTGGCTCTGGAGTTCCAAGTATCAAGTCCTGGCCCTGGAGGTTCCAGGTATCAAATCCTGGCTCTGGAGGTTCCAAGTATCAAATCTTGGCTCTGGAGGTTCCAAGTATCAAGTCCCAAGCCTTGGAGGTTCCAAGTATCAAGTCCTGGCCCTGGAGGTTCGAAGTATCAAGTATCAAGTCCTGGCCCTGAAGGTCCCAAGTATCAAGTCCTGACCCTGGATGTCTCAAGTAACAACTCCTGGCCCTGGGGGTTCCAAGTATCAAGTCCTGGCTCTGGAGTTCCAAGTATCAAGTCCTGGCCCAGGAGTTTCCATGTATCAAGTATCAAGTCCTGGCCCTGGAGGTTCCATGTATCAAATATCAAGTCTTGGCCCTGGAGGTTCCATGTATCAAGTATGAAGTCCTGGTCCCGGAGCTTCCAAGTATCAAGAATCAAGTCCTGGCCTTGGAGGGACCAAGTACCATGTATCAAGTCCTGGCCCTGGAGGTTCCAAGTATCAGGTCTTGGCCCTGGAGATTCCAAGTATCAAGTCCTGGCCCCGGAGGTCCCAAGTATCAAGTCCTGGCCCTGAGTTTCAAGTATCTACTCCTGGCCCTGGAGGTTACAAGTATCATGTCCTGGCCCTGGAGGTTCCAAGTATCAAGCCCTGGGCTATGGAGTTCCAAGTAACAAGGACTGGCTCCGGCGGTTCCAAGTATCAAGTATCAAGTCATGGCCCTGGCAGTTCCAAGTATCAAGTATCCTGACCCTGGCCCCGGAGCTTCCAAGTATCAAGAATCAAGTCCTGGCACTGGAGGGTCCAAGTACCATCTATCAAATTCTGGCCCTGAAGGTTCCAAATATCAAGTCCTGGTTCTGTAGGTTCCAAGTATCAAGTCCTGGCTCTGGAGGTTCCAAGTCTTGACCTGGCCCTGGTGGTTCCAAGTATCGAGTCCTGGCTCTGGCAGTTCCAAATATCAAGTCCTGGCTCTGGAGGTTCCAAGTCTTGTCCTGGCCCTGCTTGTTCCATGTATCAAGTCCTGGCCCTGGAGTTTCCAAGTATCAAGTATCAAGTCCTGGCCCTGGAGGTTCCAAGAATCAAGTCCTGGCCCAGGAGGTTCCAAGTATCAAGTCCTGGCCCTGGAGGTCCCAAGTATCAAGTCCTGGCCCTGGTGGTTCCAAGAATCATGTCCTGGCCGTGGAATTTTCAAGTATCAAGTCTTGGATCTGGCGGCTCCAAGTATCAAATATCAAGTCCTGGCCTTGGCAGTTCCAAGTATCAAGTATCATGTCCTGGCCCTGGCAGTTCCAAGTATCAAGTATCAAGTCCTGGCCCTGGCAGTTCCAAGTATCAAGTATCAAGTCCTGGTTTTGGAGGTTCCAAGTATCAAGACCTGGCCCTGGAGGTTCCAAGTATCAAGTTCTGGCTCGGGAGGTTCCAAGTATCAAGTATCAAGTCCTCACCCTGGCAGTTTCAGGTATCACGTCATGGCCCTGGGGGTTCGAAGTATCAAGTATCAACTCCTGGCCCTGGAACTTCCAAGTATCCAGTATCACATCCTGGCCCTGGAGGTTCCAACTATCAAGTATCAATTCCTGTCCCTGGAGGTTCCAAATATCAAGTCCTGGTCCTGCAGGTTCCAAGTATCAAGTCCTGGCTCTGGAGGTTCCAAGTCTTGTCCTGGCCCTGATGGTTCCAAGTATCAGTCCGGGCGCTGGAGTTTCCAAGTATCATGTCTCAAGTCCTGGCCCTGAAGGTTCCAAGTATTAAGTCCCGGCTCTGGTTGTCCCAAGTATCAGTCCTAGCCCTGGCGGTTCCAAGTATCAAGTATCAATAATCAAGTCCTGGCCCTGGAGGTTCCAAGTATCAAGTCCTAGCCCTGGAACTTCCAAGTATCAAGTATCAAGTCCTGGCCCTGGAGGTTTCAAGTATCTAGTCCTGGCCCTGCAGGTTACAAGTATCATGTCCTGGCCCTGTAGGTTCCAAGTATCAAGTCCTGGCTATGGAGGTTCCAAGTAACAAGGCCTGGCTCTGGCGGTTCCAATTATCAAGTATCAAGTCATGGCCCTGGCAGTTCCAAGTATCAAGTATCCAGTCCTGGCCACGGAGCTTCCAAGTATCAAGAATCAAGTCCTGGCACTGGAGGGTCCAAGTACCATGTATCAAGTCCTGGCCCTGGAGGTTCCAATATCAAGTCCTGGTCCTACAGGTTCCAAGTATCAAGTCCTGGCTCTGGAGGTTCCAAGTCTTGACCTGGCATGGTGGTTCCAAGTATCGAGTCCTGGCTCTGGCAGTTCCAAATATCAAGTCCTGGCTCTGGAGGTTCCAAGTCTTGTCCTGGCCCTGGTTGTTCCAAGTATCAAGTCCTGGCCCTGGAGTTTCTAAGTATCAAGTCTCAAGTCCTGGCCCTGAAGGTTCCAAGTATCAAGTCCCGACTCTGGTTGTCCCAAGTATCAAGTCCTGGCCCTGGCAGTTCCAAGTATCAAGTATCAGGTCCTAGCCCTGGCGGTTCCAAGCATCAAGTATCAAGTATCAAGTCCTGGCCCTAGAGGTTCCAACTATCAAGTATCAAGTCCTGGCCCTGGAGTTTCAACATATCGAGTTTCAAGTCCTGGCCCTGGACGATCGAAGTATCAAATATCAAGTCCCGTCCTTCAGGTTCCAAGTATCAAGTCCTGCTTTGGAGGTTCCAGGT